>NC_041220.1:122346036-122355061 GCF_002837175.3 Physeter macrocephalus
ACCCTGAGAAAACCATAATTCAAAAAGAGTCATGTACCAACATGTTCATTGCAGCTCTATTTACAATAGCCAGGACATGGAAGCAACCTAAGTATCCATCAACAGATGAATGGATAAAGAAGATGTGGCACATATATACAATGGAATATTACTCAGCCATAAAAAGAAGCAAAATTGAGTTATTTGTGGTGAGGTGGTAGGACCTAGAGTCTGTCATACAGAGTGAAGTAAGTCAGAAAGAGAAAAACAAATACCGTATGCTAACACATATATATGGAATCTAAAACAACAACAACAACAACAAAAAAAAAGGTTCTGAAGAACCTAGGGGCAGGACAGGAATAAAGACGCAGAGGTAGAGAATGGACTTGAGGA
The DNA here is from genome assembly GCF_002837175.3 of Physeter macrocephalus. NCBI lineage: Eukaryota > Metazoa > Chordata > Mammalia > Artiodactyla > Physeteridae > Physeter > Physeter macrocephalus. The sequence continues at coordinate 122,346,412 of NC_041220.1, forward strand.
CACGGGAATTCGGAAGGGTAAGCTGGGACGAAGTGAGAGAGTGGCATTGACAATATATACACTACCAAATGTAAAATAGATAGCTAGTGGGAAGCAGCTGCATAGCACAGGGAGATCAGCTCGGTGCTTTGTGACCACCTAGAGGGATGGAATAGGGAGGGTGGGAGGGAGACGCAAGAGGGAGGGGATATGGGGATATACGTATACATATAGCCGATTCACTTTGTTATAAAGCAGAAATTAACACACCATTTTAAAGCAATTATACTTCAATAAAGATGTTAAAAAAAAAATCCTGGCTGGGCTTCCCTGGTGGCGCGGTGGTTGAGAGTCCGCCTGCTGATGCAGGGCACACGGGTTTGTGCCCCGGTCCGGGAAGATCCCACATGCCGCGGAGCGACTGGGCCCGTGAGCCATGGCCGCTGAGCCTGTGCGTCTGGAGCCTATGCTCCGCAACGGGAGAGGCCACAACAGTGAGAGGCCTGCGTACCGGAAAAAAAAAAAAAAAAAAAAAAAAATCCTGACTTTACTGTATATTTATTATGAGTAACATAAAAAAAGAGAATTCGTTTTGAAAACCGAATAATTTATACAATAATAAATGTTCATTCTTATAGACCCACATAAAGACACAACCTGTGTTCTCAATAATGCTCTAATGCAAGGGATCTTAAAGTGTAGTCTCAGATAAGCAGTATCTGCTTCACCTGGCAGCTTGTTAAAAATGCAAATTCTCCGGCCCTACCCGACTCCTAGTGAATCAGAAACTCTGGGGTGGGGCCCACCAACCTGTGATTTAATAAGTCTTCCAGATTATACTGATGCACCCTAAAATTTGAGAACCACTGCTCTAATCTAGTCTATTAAGTTTGAATTGGTGTTTTATAAAATAAGACAAGATTTTCATACTACTAATTCAACTTTGTACACTTTTCACAGGCATGTTTGCAAGGAGACTTAGAGGCAGGTAAAATTCATCTTTTCTGTGACTTTTGAGAAGCCGGATACCACTTTCATTTCTCTTCCTCCTAACCAATCATTTTGGGGAGATTTTTGGTTTTGATCTATTTTCACTTAACATCTCTTGAGACAATGAAGAAAGTTGGGGTACATTTCCTTGAGCTGAGTTAGCAGTTTCTAGCTAAAATATGCTTTCTTTCAAATCTTCAACCATTACCTTTCAGCAGCTTAACAGTGTCATTGATTACTATAACTATAGATCCAAGCTGAATATTTTCAAGAAAAGTAATACTACACTTACTAGCTATTTCAGGTCAGAAATACTGATGTATTCTTTATTAACACTTGCATTTTTAAAAACTTGTTAGAATAGTATGTTGCTTTAATTTAGACACTGAAAAATAGAAGAAGACTGCAAATTGAAATGAGTTTCCCAATCCTTCATAATTATCACCTCCACATAGAAGTATTTACAGGCAGGGGAAAATAAACCATCAAAAGATACAAATAATTTTTAAACTGTACAAAGCATAAATTCTTAAATCTCCATCATTCAGTGTCTTATTTCAGAGTGACTAAATACAAGGGTTGAATATTTCAGTATACAAAAGTGCATAGTTTTGTTCTTTTTCTTTCTTATTAATGGTTTCCACAGGTATCTGATTTACAGAGCTGGGTCTCTGATAAATATATTTCATATTACCTCAGGGCTTCTCAGAGGTTGACAGAAGCCTGAACTTCTATTTTTGAGGTCTCCAGTATTTACGTAAATAGTAATAGTAGATATGCTAAAGGTAGATACAAAAACTGTGGTTTATCCCATTAGTCTAAACCAAAACTAACACATTTATCACATTAAAAAATATTGTATAAGTTCATTTAGAGATTATACTAAATTTGAGGTTCTTTACAAATGTGAGGCACTGAGCTAGAACATTTTCTCCACCTCTCTTTCGGCCACTGCCACAGGTTCTTTGCTGTCTAAAATGAGTGTTGCATAAACTGGAATCTCTTGGGAGGAAAAATTATTCCCTGGCCTTAATACTCCTGGGTTAGGGAAGAAGACAGGAAGGAAAGGCTCGAGGGGACAATGGTTGACACTGCTATCTATTGCCTCTTTACCTTCTGCTGGGCAAGTAAAGAGGAAGGAAATATAGGCAACATATCTATCTGCTATTACACTGGCTTAAATTTCATAAGTGCACAGATGGGAACTTGTGGAATAGAGCTATAAGACTTGACTATCTCATAGGAAAAAAAACACAGAATCCTAAGGTGTCTGTACTTCCAGTTAGATGGTTAGAGTAGCAATCACTGGTGAAGGTAGCAATTTTCCCCAAAGATTCAGGAAATTTGCGCCTTCAATTAAAGATTCATGAACCTTTTCTATTTCCTGAAATCTTGTAGAAGAGCCTGACCTCCTATCCCTATATCAATACATAAGTAACAGAAGAGCAGGGAAGGTTCCTGCTTTTATTTTCTTTTTAAAATATTATTTAATATTTAGTAGGTGGACCATTTAATAGATGTTCAATAGTTTTTCTTTTTTTATTTTTATAACTGGAATGAAGACTGTAAAGGTGCTTGGATGACAGAGCAAGTTCTCTGGAAAATATGCATTTAAAAAAAAAAAGTAAGTTCTTAAAATTCCTGAAAGGCACAAGACTCCCGGGGTGGGGGGCGGGGGGGACCACAACAAAATTAATTAAGTAATTTTAAAAACCAATCTAATACATGTCACCTGGCAAAAGAATTCTACCATCTTGACATTTTCACAGGCTTCCAGATGGAGTAATTCGTTCAGTTACTTCTGTAACCTCTTTATCAAAAGAGCAAGAAGAATACACAACTTTCAGGCTTTTTAAAATTCCAAGCTAACTCAAAACATGAGAATCTAATCGAAGGTCTCGCTATACAGTATCCAAATGCTCCCTTAAAGTTAATAAACGACCAAAATATTTAATTTCTGTATCATTTGGGTCTCTTTCAGTTCCAACAAGGCAGAAATTTCAACTCAAGCTGCCTTAAGACAAAACTGAATTTGGTGATTTGTATTTGAAAATATCCAAAGTTAGGACCTTTTTTCAGCAGCAGCTGGGTTCAGAGCTCAAACATCCCCATCTAGGTTTAGCTTTGCTCCAACTCGCAGGTATGCCTGAGTATTTGCTTCATTCCCAGACTTCCCATGGTGACACAAAGAAGCTCTAAGCTCACAACTCACTCTGCAAAGTCCAATGGAAGGGAGTCCCTTCCTTAAGGGGGCCCAAAAAGTCCCAAAACGGTGCTTTCTTGTCTCTGACTGGCCAGACTTGGTCATATACTTTTCTGTAAACCAGTCCTAGCTACCAGGAAAACATAATGCTTCGAATGGCCACACCTGAGTCGTGGGTTACCCAGTGAGTCACAGTAGTGGCTGACATCACCTGAAGCTTATGGGCCGAGGGGTGCTGGTACGATCCTCAAAATAAACGAGGGCACTGTTTCCGTGAAGAGGAGCGAGTAGCTGCGAAGCAAAACCACAAATATCCACTACAAGTTATCATTAGTATACTTCCCCCACTTAGTAATGCTATGTTAGTGGGTCAAAATGGAATCTAAAAGAAAAAACAAACAAAAAAATCATTCGATTGAGGCTCCTGATCAACCTATAGCTTAGAAGAGTGTAACCTCACACCTTGTATCCAAAATGTGGCTCCAGTTGTTGGCCTTCCATTTGTCTTCAGGAGCTGGAACACGTGGCCTTTAGAAAGCCCACAAATAGAGGCAATTCCCGGCTTACAGCCTCGAAGCCGCCCGCCGCGCTCTGCCAGGTCCGGTGTCACTGGCGGGAGCGCGACCAGAGGGGACGACGAGGGTGTGCTCCCCCCCCTTCCCAGAGCCGCCTCAAGGACTCGCACCCACTTGCCACGCGGCGCAACCCTTCTCATCCTTGGCGGCTGCTACCAATACTGCCCGCAGTGGCCGTCGGAACCGGACGACCGGGGCGGGACGCCCGGGGTCCCCAAGCCGAGGGCCGGGCAGGCAGACACGGGTGCGAGGCGGGCAGATGGAGGCGCCTCCAGCCCCCTGGCTCCCGCCTCCTCCCCTTAAGCCGGCGGGCGGGCGCGGGTGGGTCGGGAGTCGGGAGGCAGCGTGAGGGCGGCGCCGGCGCTGCCGGGCGGGTCCCGGGGCCGCGGAGCGCGTCGGAGCGAGCGCACGAGTCCCCCGCGCGTCCGCCGCGCTCGCCCCGCGGCCGCTCCCGCCCGGCGCCGCCCGCGCTCCCGGATCTGCGAGGCGCCCACCGGCCGCGGCCGCGGGGACCCGGGCGCGCGAGGGGAGGGGCCGCCCCTGCCGGGCTCCCGGCATCACGTCGCCCATGAGAGAAGCCCGAACGGCGGGGCCGCCGCGAGGAGCCGCGGAGACCGAGGACCCGGGAAGGCGGATCCCGCGGACGCCCGCAGCCCGAGGGAACCACCAGGGACCGGGCGGTCCCCGCCCAGACACCAGCCCCCGGCGACTTGGAATGCGGACTCCAGAGGCGGCGTGCACGGTCAGGGCAAGTTTCTCGCGGTTTGAAGGGGTCCTGAAACCGCCACTCGTTTTATTTCATTGTCCTTTCCCCTACTGTTTTAAATAAGTTTATTTAGACAGTGAAGGAAAAAAAAAAAAGCTTCCTGGATGACTGTAGGTTTGTAAATATAATCCCGAAAGTTTTGCATGGTGTGATTATTTGCTTATGCAGATGTATTAACCTGTTAACTCTTCAGCTAGACAGAAAATTGACATTTTAAATATTGTTTGAGGACCATTACAAGTTCGCTGCTGCGTTCAGGCATTGTGTTATTTATCAGCTTAGCTAGCAACTGTCTTCCCGAAGTGGTACCCAAACCTGTCCCTTGGCGACCGGTCTTGCATGTGACACTCTTGCCCTCTAGTGCCTCAGCAGCTTGGTAGCAGTTTGATGGCTAATATTAATGAGATGTTACATAACACAAGGGTACTGGGCCTGAACGGGTATTGCTGCCACTTTTTACAAAAGCCAAAAAGGCTGAGCCGGTGGTAGTGGATACTGCTGTTTCAGTTTCTTTTCTATCTATTGAAACTTTCGCAAGCGTTTTCAGCTCTTTCTGTTTTAATTCCAGGTAAGTGTATCTATTTATTTATACTATACATTAATGGCTCACTCATAAATGTAGGAGTAGCAACTTTGTTTTTAATTAATCTAAGAATTTCAGGATTGAATAAGTGCCTAATTTTATCTTTATAGAAGAAGTAGAGCATTTAATTAAATTGAGTGAAACAAAGAACTGTCTTCTCCTGGTGTAATTTTAAAGCTTCTCTTTTATAAAATTGAAGTGTTAAGGGGATGATCCCTTATAATTGTTTAAGATCTCCACCAAGAACTTGTAATTATTCTGCAGTAGATTTGTTAGAACAAATGTCTGTTGCTTGATGGACTCGAAATTTGTAAGCAACATCAGAGATTTAAACTAGAACTACCTGTTTACCTATACAGTAATGATCCTCAACAAATCTTTCTATTTGATGCAATTCATTTTATAAACATTATTTAAAATTATACAGTTAATAAAATTAAATGCAACTGGCAAGAAATAGCCTAAGTATTGAATACAGAAGCTTTAAATTAAAAGAAAATACATATTCTTCCATTTAATATATCCACTTTTTTTGAAGAAGAAGAAGAACTAAGTTTCAATTTTTTAAGGGGTTTACCTAGATCTTCTTCCAACTAGTTCTTCTAGTTCTTCTAATATCTGGAAACTATTTAAGCCTCAAACTCATTTAAAGTTGAAATTTATCCATATTCTTTAAAAACATATTGGAGTATGGCAACATATGTAATCTGGAAGAGTTTAAAGGAATTCATTCCTAAGTAATGTAAATAACTAAATCTTAATATTAAAATACAAATCAGATATTGAGACACATGAGAAACTGACCTCAAGTCCACTTTTTCTTTTTCTTAGAAAATACATTATCAACTATTGAACAGGGCTGTTCACCACTAGAGAGCAGACTGCTGTGGAAGAGAAACTCTCAAACATCTGATATCCACCTGAAGGGCATTTTTTTCCCTTTATCTTTAGCTATAGCTCCCTATTAACGTTGTATTTGAGAAGTAGATTTCAAAAATAAATTTGAAAGAGATTCTTTTGGAAAATAGTACTGAACATATCAAGAGTCTTGCCTTAACAGAAACTCTTTTCCTTTTCTTTCTCCAGTTAACACAGACAGTATCTGCCACCTCTCTGATATTTTTATTGTTTTTCTTTATGGTCTTGATGGTAAAGCAGAAGCCTTCTTTCTTTGTCTAAGTAAATATTGATATTAAACTGGTCACATGAGTTAATTTTCTTCATAGTCTTTAGAATAAAGATTCTCACATTACTAAAATATTTTAGATAAAAAAACTTTTATCTCTTTCTGGAGAGATTTGTTACAGTTCAGTTCAGTTGAGTTATAGTATACCATTTCTTTTAATACATTTTCTTGAGAAAACTATTGTTTCTGAAGATTACGGCAAATATTAGAGTAATTTGTGGTATAACTGAAAGGTATGTTGAAAAAAATATAGTGGAAGAGATACCCAGGCATTTGAGGTTCTTTTTTTCTGAACAATATATCCTGCTGAAGAAGTTATTATGAGCTAGAATCTATAAATTCAAAGGTTGACTTGTCATTAGGAATTTTAAAATGATAAAGAAATTACAAATTTTTCTTTTAATTCAGGGAATCTTATATGACTTCCTTGAATCCTGGTTGAATCTCAACTGCTCTTTGGTGATTAGTGGCAACTTTTAAATTTAAATAAAATTTGAGGTTAAAATACTTTGGTGATTTGTATGCACTAGAAAAACAGGGACATAGAATTGGTGATAAAAACACTATTCTCAACTAAGTAAATGCCTTGGACTTCTAATTGCTTAACAGTTTAGACAATAGGGGGAAGGACAGTGGAAGTTTACTTATCCTGTGCTGTGGCTGTTGGCAATGAGCATTCACACTGAAATGCACGAACTCTGAACACCTGTCCATATTCGAGGATGCTGCCAAGCCACAAAAGTAAGAGCTTGCATTATAATGGTAACTAGTGTGAACAAAGCTCACAGTTGTGAACAATGCTCACAGCTGTTTTATAACTGAAGTTTCTCTTAGAATACCCAAGAATTGGTTTTAGAAAACCAACTGATTTGTCTGCTTGTTTTTAATAAAAACTATATTCTTAGGCTCTGGGACATCACAGTGAGTGATTTATCGCTTCAAGTTGAGCTAAACATTTTTCATCAATTTCACGTAAGTTACATAACTAGAAAAAAAAAGTCAGGCCCTGCTGCAAGTATCGTGTACAATAAATTATTTTACAAAAACTCCTACAAATTAATGAGGGCTGTAACTCTTCACTACCTGTTGCCAAAAAATCAAGTATTAAAGTTCTATACTAAAACCTTTTAGCATCTCCGTGATGGGTATCCATTTTACATACATTTCACTTTTAGATCTTTTTCTTTGATTACAATGTTTGAGAATAACATGAAGTTAGATCTGGATTCTAGGTCTGGTTCTGCTGTGAGAGCTGTAGTCTTGGACAACTCCCTTGCTGACTCTGGGCCTTGGTCCCTCACCTGGAAAATAAGGATCTCAGAGATCCTTTCGTATCCTCTTTATTGCCCGACACTGTGGAAATTGTTCTGGAGGATAGGACAAAAAGACATGAAAAAAAGTAAAGAATAATGCAAAAATAAACTTACTGAGAATAACTTATTGAGAATAAACTTACTGAGTACTACAATCTAGAATTTTAGTAGTAGATATGTTAAGTCATTAAAATAACAGCTAACACTCAGAATGGTTACGTGTACCAGGCACTGTTCTAAGCACTTTACTTACTAATTGCAGCTCACGCAATCTTCACAAAGATTATTTGAGGTAGATAATGTAATTATTTCCACTTCACAGATGAAGAAATTGAGGCACTGAGAGGTTACCTACATGTCTAAGATGGCATCCCTGCCAAGTGGTAAAGCTGGGATTCAGTTTGAGTCTGGCTGCAATGCACATGCCCTTAACAACTAAATTACATTGTAACTCTATATGTTTCAAATATTTGTGCTTGATATGCCTCTTGATATAACATAGGAAATTCATGTACCACTCTAGTCATTTCCACCACTTCTACCCTTACATATGAAATGATCATTCATTTATTCAAGAAAAATTTACTCAGCACCTACTATTGTTCCAGACTTAAAAGCGGTTCCCAGAACCCTTATATGTGGTGCCTTCCCTAATGGGGTATATATAATCTAGTTTAGGTGATTTCTTTCTCCTCGCTTCCCCAATTGAGTTGTGTCACTTGTTCTAAAAGATGCCCAAGGCAACAGAGGAAGAATTTGTCTGACTTCTTCATTGATGCATCCATAGGGTAGAGAGTAAGAGAACCAGGACCTCAGACCTCCTCAGGACTCCCTATCGTAATTTTTCATTGCTCCTCTCTGCTCTTTTTGCATTATTGACTCTGCAGATTAGCTGCCTCTGCTTCTCTGGTTCATGTAACCTGCCCTAAAACAGCCAAAAACTGATTTGTAACTTTACATCTTTTTTTTTTTAAACATCTTTATTGGAGTATAATTGCTTTACAATGGTGTGTTAGTTACTGCTTTATAACAAAGTGAATCAGTTATACATATAC
>NC_041220.1:122356520-122400499 GCF_002837175.3 Physeter macrocephalus
GTGGGCAACCTTGTCTTGTTCCTGATCTTAGTGGAAATGGTTTCAGTTTTTCACCATTGAGGACAATGTTGGCTGTGGGTTTGTCATATATGGACTTTATTATGTTGAGGAAAGTTCCCTCTATGCCTACTTTCTGGAGAGTTTTTATGTAACTTTACATCTTATGGTCTAGGCAAACAATAAGAGATTGGGTTAATAATCTCTTGTTCCCATGTCTCTGAAGAAGATGAAAATGACAAGGGTTAGATTATATCCTGAAAGCTGCACTGGCAGTATCATAATGCCCTGCTGTTAGGCATGCACTGATGCATACATTCTAGCTGAATTTAAGAGGATATAGGCAGACTTTTTCCCCTATAAGTCATACAGGCAGAGCAAACAGCAAGCAGCAGTGGGACAGTTTTCTTCTCTTGCCTTATTGGATGGCATAACACTGAGGGAAGTGAACAAAATGTATTCTTTCCTTCATAATTTCTAAATACACAGAAGGATGGAAAATTGCAATAGAAAGTCATTTTCCATCCATATATCAAACAAAGCTAATATCCCCAAGTGCAGCTTTTCCCATCCATCTTACAAAAGAAAAAAAAAACCAGTTCTAGAGACAGAGTATTATTCTTGGTTGTACTCCATGCAAATCAGCATCTTACTTGCCTACCACAGCAGTGTTCAATAAATATGACACAATTTCACACATTCTTTCTCAGAGAAAAGCATGTTCTTTGTCAATTTTTTAATATCACTGAAATACTTTTAGCAAATTCATGTAATGTATTTGAGCCCTCCCAATGAATTTTTCAACACTATAAAACACGGTTAATTTTGTGAAAGAGGAATATTGTCAAGATCTTTTAAATATCTTTCATTTATGTTAGAACCTGAAGTTCTTTAGTTATTAATACTCATTTTCCAGATGGCAATCTTTTTTTTCACATTTCTTATGCTGCCAACATGATTCTATTCCATTTGGAAATTGATTTTTACTTTGGGATGATGTTGGGTGTTAGTGGAAGAAAAAAGATAGGTTACAGTGACAAGTAGGTGCTTCTCCTTGCAGCTTTTGCAATGTTTTGCAAGCTGTATGTTTGTATATAGTCAGTTCTTCACTATGTATATGAAATGGCCTGTGATTCCAAAAACATAATTGTTCCCTCCACCTTTAATTAAATAATGGCTAATGTTTCCTCGGTGGAAAACAGATGTTTTCCTTTTTAAAAACAGATGCATTTGCAAAACAACCCTAACCACTCTGAATTCTGAAAAATATCAGAAAGGGGGAATTCGGTATTTGAATAAGAGTCAGGAAAAGGTACATTGTGGATGTGCCTGGTTTGTGGCTGTGGTCAAGGTGGTCACTGACATTCACAGTGTTTATATTATCACCCTGACTGAGGCCGACGTGACTGATGGAGGGTGTTCATTCACAGAAGATGGTTTGACTTCATGACTGCTCTGGTTTGTGAATGCAGCTGCTATTTGTAAAATTTAGTAGAGGCTCTTTTTCACTCATTCTTCAAGTATTCAGTGGGATGTTTTAACTTCAGGCACTGTGTTGATATCAAGAATATAGAAGTGAACAGGGCAAGTACTCACAGATGCTTCCCAACTATGAAGAAATATTACAGAAAATCACATGACTAACTATGGAACGTGACTAATCACATTATAACTATGGAATGTGCAGCAGAATTCAAGTAGATGGTGATGTGAGAGTGTGTTACAGGGAGTCCTGACAGATCTAGGGAATCAGGGAGGCTTTTGTGAGGCAGGGACATTTATGTTTAGAGCCACAGGATTTGGACAATGAAGCCAAATGAGAAGAGCAGGGAAAACTTCCAGACAAAGAGAACAGCATGTAAGAAGACCCTGAGTCAGTAAAGAGCTCCAGGCAGAGCTCCTGCCTGGAGCTTAGCCGGGAGCACACCATCGAATCAGGCCTGAGATGTCAGAGTGGGAAGCATACCTCAGTGTCTTGTGGGATGTGTACAGGAATTTGGGTTTTAATCCGTAAGTGAGATAGGCAGCCATTGTTGGATTTTCAGCTGGGAAGAAACAATCAGATTTGTACTTTGATGCTGGATTGAAAAAAGTATAGGGGAGCCAAGAGTGTTTATGGCGGGGCCAGTGGTTGTAGTAGTTCAGGTGAGAGGGACATTGCCTGGAAAAGGAGAGAAAAGCACTGGGTCAGATGAGTTTTAGAAGATGGAAATGAGAGCTCTTGGGTCTATTTAGATAAGCAGGAGTGAGGGAGAAGAAGGTGTCAAGGGTGAGCCACCAGATGGTTGTGGGAAGATGAAGATGGTGTTAGAGGGTGGATCACAAATTCAGTTATGGACAGGTTGAGCTTGCTTGTGACATGATTCCAGTGGAGCCAAGGAGTGGTGGGTCTATGATAAGAAAAGGCACAGTTACTGTGAGTTGTTATTATACCGAATCGATAGTTCAATTTGGAGTCCTGGAGCTCAGAGGAAGGAGGTTTGAGTTACAAATAAACATTTGGAATTTGGGGGAGCATAGAGGATAATGCAAGCCAGGGAGTATATGAGCTTATCTAGGAAAAGGGGGGGGGGGCGGGATTAAAAGAAGGCCAAGGATGGACACGGTGCCAATTATGCCTCTCATTGGGCCTCTTCCTCTGTGCTGAGATCCATCTGACTTTAGATTTCTGCATCAGAAGTGGACTTCCTGTACTTCCCACCACTCTGCTTATACTAGAATGTTTGTAGCTATCCCTTTATGAACCCTTAATACATTTTTATTAGCCATCTTCAGGATATTTCTCTCATTTATTATGTTATTTATACCATCATCATCGTCATCATCATCATAACAGGTAACATTTAATATATTCATTCTCTGTGCCAGACAATTTTCTAAGAGCTTTTTATACTTTTAACTCATAATCCTCATCAAAACCCTATTAAGTAGGTACCACAAGTGTCCCCCATTTCATGAGGAAACTGCAGCATCGAAAGGGAAGAGGTGCCTGATATCCATTTCCTGCATGTCCCTAGCATGAAAGGGATGTGTTACACTTCCCTTCCCAGGTGGACGGTATCTTTGATGTAGGCTGTCGGGTTTGAAATCAGTTCAGCTACTACAAGCTGAGGCATCTTGGGCAGGTTACTTGGCCTTTAAAGGGCCCAAGGCCGTGTTGGCATATAGTAAGTGTTCTTTAATGCTAGCTGGGTTGCTGTTGTTATTCTGCCTTCCCACAGGATGTAATTTCCTTCAGTGTGCCTTACAGGAAATCCTGATGAGGTGGTGAGGCTTATACCCAGCCCAACCTTGCAACTTTCCTGTATCTACTGTGACGCTTCCAAAATGCCTGCCGACATGGTTTGTTGATATTCTAAATTTCGTAATCAGTTTCTTGGTCATTCAGCATATTCCTCATCATAGGTCGAACAGGTGGCCAAGTCCAACCACAGCTGTCAGCTCTATGCTTCTAAGACAGACAGTTGTGTCCAGGAAACTCTCTGACATGCAGGCTCGTGTGCCTGTTCTTTAATCATTCACAGAACCCTTCAGACCATGCAAAAGTCTGTAATTTTCAATATATTTTTGTGAGAGCACTTCAAGAACACTATTGTCATTATACTAAAGGGTTTACCTGTTGATCTTTTTGGCCTTTAAATATGTGTTTATCCTTTGTCTTGTTTGAAAGATCACTGGGAATAACACAAATCCTATACCCTTGAAATTTCAGTCTAACAAAACAGAGAAACATTAAACAAATCATGTTGCTAATAGTAATAAGAGTTTTGATAAAGGCCCCAAAGGAAAAGTAATTATAATTAGAGTACATAATCTGGAGACCTGGCCTAAAGCGGGGAGGAGTGGAGTTGGTCAGAAAGACTTTCCTGAGGAGCTGAGTTTGCGTAGCATATTGAGATTTAGCCGTGACCCATCAATTTCAAACATTTCCTTGACTTTCTTATTTGTCAACATCCAGCTATTTTTTTAGAACACTGTGATTTTGCTCTCTCCCCACACATCATTTAGTCACCTGCCTGAACCCTACGTGTCCATCACTAGCTCAAGTCAATTTCCGCTCCAAGGTGTTTTTATTCCTGGCACTTTTATTCTTCTAGTCCCAAAGCCTGCCCTCTCCCCAACCAGTGATCATTTCCTTTTCTCTTTTCCTCCCAAGTCTCTCTTTGTTTTCATTCTCCCTGATAACCACCTTGGTCTGGACTCAGACCAGCGCCCACCTGGACTATGCAGCAGCATCTTAGCTGGGACTACCCAGACCCCACCTACTTCTTCACTGCGTGCAATGCAGCGCGTACTCTCTCTGTTCATAGTACGGCTCTTTGTCCATTCTGGATGTCACTGCTACACCAATCATCTGTAAACACTATTTTTATCGTCTCTCTTCTGTTCAGATACACCCAATGCTGTTTCACACTCTTGCGTTCAGAATCACTTCCAAGGACGTTCATCAAACTGCAGCACTCTTTCAATCACATGTTATTCCCCTTTTCAACCCAACACACAGTGCCTTAGAATTAGTATAGGCTGACTCTCAGATAAACACACTGTAACCATTTCATTTCTTCAGCTTTGCCAGGGTTTTATGCCTGACGTGTTCACCTCATCCTCGTACCCAAATCCTGCCATCATGCCATGTCCCCCTCGAGCACCGTGTCTCTTAGAAAGTGCCACTGACTTTCCTAAGTTTCATTACTCTCTCTTGCCCTTTCTTCTGAAACTTATAATAGATAGAGTCTGTACAGCACAAATCACTACTTATTATGGGCAACATAGTGTTGGCTGCTGTTTCACAAGTCTCATGTCCCCCACAGAGACCATGCTTCTACAGACAAGAATCATTCCTAAAATCACTTCTGTGGTGTCTGCAGCACCTAGTACAGCACTAAGCCCAAAGCAGGTGTTCAATAAATACCTAAAGACTGCCTGCAGAATGATTCATCGAAAGGGATCTTGGGTGGGTGAAGATTTAATATCTACCATAGTTGCTCTTTTGTCCCATGTTGGGATGGTCTGAATATATTTCTTAGTAATGAATAAAACAGAGACATTAAACCCAGCAAATTTATGGATAATTGTAATCATTAATAGTGATGTGTAGCCTTAAAAATAATTTATGGCATTAGAATAAAGTAGAAGGGTCAAATTAACCTTTAAGGTTAATATGCCATTGTATTCAACTAATTCCACAAATAGCCATTTGGTGCTTACTCTGCGCCTGACCCTAGGGGCTCAGTGATACACAAAAGAAGCATTATCTCTACTCTCCTAGAGTTTACAGTTAAACAGGGGAGACTGACTTTAAACAGAATTTTAATTATAATAGTGTCAAGAAGTACAAAGGAAAGATACTTTCCACAATGGCTGTGTGTGACTGCTGGGTCTTACCATGTTTAGGGCAGCTCCACGCTGAGAAGTTTTCACAGGGGACTTGTGGGGAGGAGTTTAATTTTCTTCATGTAACTGTCTTCTTAGTGATGCCCCACTGGTGAAAGGCTCAGGAGAAGCTGCTGCAGGGCCATCTAATGCAGAAGAAGGAGTAACAGCAACAATTCAGTCCATCCCGAGATTTTCAGAGCTAACGGAGACAGAGAGAGCATGGGAGGTTGGTGGTGGTGGACGAGGTTGCAGTAGGAATAGGAAGTTTTGAGAGTCCACCCCAAAGACTAAATTTGACCACAGCGAATTGAGATGTGCAGCCAGAAAAGGTTTGCAGAAAACTTAAGAGAATCTTAACGTATCCATTTAAATACGTTAGACCAAATCCTATGCTCAGGAACGTACACGTTGGAATTCCCTTTGGCTTCAGGAGGACACTGGAAGCGTTTAATGGAAAAGATATGTCTTTCAGTATTTCATACTTGCTAATGGAGAAGATAATTTGATAGGTTCCTAATAACCGTCCTGCATAGTGAGACCAAACATTCCTCACCACTAGGCCTCATCATAGGTAAGAATTTTATGAATTACATGCCTTTCACTTCTGAAAATAGGAACAGACTATGAGCCACTGCTATCTGAAATGCAAAATGTGGTAATACGTTTTGTATCCAGTCAAAAACACTTCACAGTTAAAATTGAAACAGAGGCCTAGAGAGATGTGAGATTTTGTATCCTGCTATTATACCTCAGACTATTACAGTATTCATAAACACGTACCTAACTTTAAAAGTACAGTTACTTTGCAAAATGAAATAACTACAGTTACAATGAAAACTCTCTGTTGTCCTGGTAATTTTGATTTGCTTAAATTACACTGAAACCTATGTGAGAATGTTTAAAAGAGTAGGATTTCTGGGCTTCCCTGGTGGCGCAGTGGTTGCGGGTCCGCCTGCCGATGCAGGGGAACCGGGTTCGCGCCCCGGTCTGGGAGGATCCCACGTGCCGCGGAGCGGCTGGGCCCGTGAGCCATGGCCGCTGGGCCTGCGAACGGGAGAGGCCGCAACAGAGGGAGGCCCGCATACCACAAAAAAAAAAAAAAAAAAAAAAAGAGTAGGATTTCTTTGAGACCATGTCAGAGCCCTTAATGGCATTTTACTTGGCAAAGGGTGGTGTACCAGAGACCTCCCATGACATATGAAGTTCCACACCTCCTTTCTTTGCAGTGTCCCTCAGATTTGTCCCTGCCCACATTCTGTCTGCTGTGTGAGCATTAACAGTCCGTGATTGGACTGTGAGAAATGAGCCTATACTGGCTTTTGCCAGAGTTGACTCTAACACTGCTCTGGGATATATTCCACATTCTTGATTAATTCATTCCCCTCCACCCCACAAAATCTCACCCTTAGCGTGTTATTTCCCAACTCAGGAAAGTTTAATGGCTCCCTACAGGCTTTCTCAACAATGAACTTCTATGCTATCTAATCTCTCTATAATCTAAGTTACCCATATTTTATTCAGTTTATTTTTTAGCTGTTCTGCACTCTCTCCTTCAACTCTTCATCAGAGTGTCCCTTGCCCAGTATTGTACTCACACCTGCCTCTGTAAAATTACCTCTGTCTCAGATGCCTATTCCTTTTACCCTCATCCTTCAAGGCTCTGCCCAAATCCAACCCCCGACACGTTGCAGACTCCCTCACTTGCCATGGTGTCTGTCTTCTCTCATCCTGTGCCAGTCATTTGTCTCTAATCAACAACCCATACATTATTGTTTGCATTCTAGTCACTGTCTCTACCTTATAATTTTGTTTCCTTTAAAGAAATTCACTCTGCTGAACATTTATATTTTAAATAGAAAGATAATTATCCCATAAATATTTGAATGAATGATATAGATTCCCTAAATATTTGAATGAATAAAGCACAATATATAATTTAAAGGATAAATAAGATATTTATCCTATAAATATCCTGCAGTTACATTCCAGAATATTATAGTCTTCATAAAGATAAATATATATTATTCAAAATATTGCTCATTGCTTATTTCATAGGTGAATATCACAGAATTTTAGAGCCAGAATGTTCTTGGTGATCATTTATTCTAACCTTATCATTTTACTTAGAAGGTACCAGGACCAAAGTGACAATTAATATGAGACAGAAGTGTAATAAACCCTAATCTTATGAAGAACGTCAACTACGATGTTCTCCACTAGTGCTTTCAGCTGTCTTCAGCTAGCTTTCAGCCTGCCTTATGGACAATAATAATACCTTTCTTAAATTTTTTTATATTCCATGATATTTCCATGAAAAGTGTCAGGACCGTAAGACGCTAATAAACTTCTGCTCTAAAAAGCACCCATGTTTCTTTCTTATTATTTTTCAAAAGTTACTAAATTTTTCAAAGGTTACTGAAACTTGAAAAGGATTTGAAATTATAGCATAACAAAGTGTTTCATGAAGTTGCAGTCTTTGTTATGTTTTTTAAAAACACTTTTATGGTAGTTTCTTTATATAATTACTGAACTTTTTCTAAAAAGCAGAAACTGTTGTCTTAATAGCAGCATTTAATGAAATATATCCAAACTTTTAGGAATTTTCAGTGTATGCAGTAAAAAACAAATAGTTTGAGCCTATATTACATGATATGGCAGTGTATGGCTCAGGTGACCTCTCTGTGATCTTAGGTCTATGTGATCTACAGAATTTGATGCAAAGCTCAAGGAGTGAGAGGCAATTCCTTGTTAGTCCAACGTCTTTTCTATACTAGGGATAGAGACCTCTCTCTGTTCAATGGAGCCCTTTCCCTCTTAGTGCCCCTCCCATGTCCTCATTCAGATCTGGGAGGAGGAAAGAGAGGTTTTCTTACTTACCAAACACCAGTTTCATGTGCCTAACAGGTTGCCACTTGTGTCAGTGACAAGGATAAAAACTTGCTCATTTTAATGCTGCAGACTGAATGTTTGATATTCTATTGCATTTTATTCTACTTTTCAGATTATATTTTCTGTGAGTCCTGATCAAGTGACACAAATGTGCTGCAATGGTGACATAAACTATTGATTGAGGCTGGAAAAGTGTCTGAAACATCATCTTTTTCTTTTCTTCTTTTATTTTTTTATGGTGCCTCTATTGGAACAGTCTGAGGGAAGTATATACAACATGAGTTTTATCATGAAGCTGCACAGACACTTTCAAAGGACGGTGATTCTGCTTGCCACATTCTGTATGGTGAGCATTATTATTTCTGCTTACTACCTGTACACTGGCTACAAACAGGAAAACGAACTGTCTGAGATGGCTTCAGAAGTAGACTGTGGGGACTTCCAGCACCTACCATACAGGCTGATGGAACTGAAGACAAGGAAGCTTTCTGATGCCTCAAGGACAGAACCCACAGTCCTGGTGTTTGTGGAAAGCCAGTACTCATCGCTCGGTCAAGACATCGTTATGATTCTAGAATCCAGCAGATTCCAGTATCACATTGAAATTGCTCCTGGAAAAGGGGATCTCCCAGCACTTATAGAAAAAACTAGAGGCAAATACATTCTCATTATTTATGAGAATATTTTAAAGTATATAAATATGGACTCTTGGAATCGAAGCCTTTTAGATAAATACTGTGTTGAATATGGTGTGGGTGTCATTGGATTCCACAAAACTAGTGAGAAGAGCCTACAGAGTTTTCAGTTGAAAGGTTTCCCTTTTTCTGTATATGGAAACCTTGCAGTAAAAGATTGTTGTATTAATCCTCATTCTCCATTGCTTCATGTGACCAAATCTTCTAAGCTTGAAAAAGGTTCTTTACCTGGAACTGACTGGACCATTTTCCAGATTAATCACTCAGCCTACCAACCAGTAATATTTGCCAAAGTAAAGACCCCAGAAAACCTTTCTCCTCCCATCCCTAAAGGTGCTTTTTATGCCACTGTCATACACGACCTGGGGCTCCATGATGGAATTCACAGAGTTCTTTTTGGCAGCAACTTGAACTTTTGGTTGCATAAGCTCATCTTCATAGATGCTGTTTCCTTCTTGTCAGGGAAGAGGCTCACATTGTCCTTGGACAGGTACATTCTTGTGGATATTGATGACATTTTTGTGGGAAAGGAAGGAACAAGAATGAACACCAATGATGTTAAGGTAAGGCTCTTTATCTCAAAGTTTGGTTCATCTCTCAGTAGGTTTGTCTAGGGCTAAGGGATTTCCTGGGACATAGGATTTTTATTTTATTTGGAAATTCTTAGGCAAACTGGGATGAGTTGGCTACCCTCAGCTATTTTTGAGATATGGGGCTATATCTCAGCCCTAGAACAACTAGGTAGATAATACATTTTTCTCTGAATCAAGAAGAAAATGAAGATTGTCTTAAGGATTGAGTGTGGCAGAATCCTGAAATGATTTCTGTGTGTATTTAAAACTACAGAGTAGAAACCACTTCGTTTAATTACTTTCCGGAAACTATCTACCTCAGTAAACTATTACTAATCTAAGACTTTAGTCCATTTAGCTATGAAATCAAGGTGAATTTATTTTAATGAAAATAAATACTCCCACAAATTTTCAAGAATTAAAGATCTCATAAGTAGCAAGTTCAGCTGTTTCTGGAAGTCAAATGTGTGACTCATTTTCTCTTATTACTTTTTTGAAACTCTGAAAATTAGCACTACTAAATATGGAAAGCTATGAATACACAGGCATACCTATTCACATACACACATAAGAATTTACATTAATTTTCAAAATTCATTGAACACTTCTGGTTCATATATGAAACCTATCCTGCTACATTTATATTGGATTAGATTTCTTATTGTGTAAAACTGCTGCCCTTAGATAGAAAACAATTATTTGAAGATAGTTAGTTATCATTGTGAAGGGATTATATTACATAAACAACTGGCTGTTTAATATTAATGGAATTTAAAATTAGAATGATCTACAGTGATCTTAGTTTCCCATTCGAAATGCCACTGGATTCTATCTCTGTTATACTACATACTGATTTCACGTAAAAGTGAAAGGAGAGATTTTGATACATAATTTTTATTCTATATAGCTTTGACCTTTTGGTAAAATATAAAGTACTGAATCAGATGGGGAAAAAAGTCTTGAAACTGCATTCTTTTCTCCAGACACTAAGCATCTGGCAAATAATAGTAATGCTCATCACACTACTTAAATGAGCTAAGAATACCAGAAGGACTATTCAATGTTACCATAAGAGAGTGTGAAGACTGAAAAGAAAGAAAAACCTTTCATATTTTTGGCAATATTTTAGACTCTTCCTTTTAAGTCAATATAAATTAATTAATGAAGTTGTGCTTAAGTTTTTCATTAGTCTTTTGAAATAGTCTTTGAAAATGTAGCTAAATTAAACCAAGCTGGTAGTTTAAACATTTATTATGAAACAAAAAATTATCATATCCTTGAAAATTACAAACAATACATAATTCTCTTTCTAATTTTTCCATTTCAAAATATTATGATTAAAAATTTTTAAGGCTTTATTTCTAAAACATAAGTCTTTGAAACTGTCAAAATATGTTGTTATGTCATTAAAAATATGCTAGATAAATCTCCGAGTTTTTTATGCAAACTCTACTATATCCTCTAAAATTAAACAAAATACAAAATGCCTTTAGTGCTCTTAAGGTTAAGCCATTTTTAAGTGGTACAAAAAATTAAAAACTTACTGAATAAATTCAATAAGAATTTAACATGTGTAAAATATTTTATGAATTGCTCACATTTAGATGGGAATATATTTTCTAACCAACCTGAAGGCTTAAAAGAAAGTATGTTTTGAATTCTTCGGGTTTTTGAACTACTTCTAAATTGTATCTGTGATTGTGTCTCTAAACATAGTCATTCACCCATTCATTCATTCCTTCATTGATTCATTCTGTAACTAGTTATTAAGCATGTCCTACATGTGAAGTATTTTTGGTGATATGTAAATAGAAACATACACCATGGTCTTATCTGTTTAGAAGAGAGGGTGGGGAGAGTAAAGTTAGAGAAGCTCAGAAAGCACATAGGTGAAGACTGTGCTGAGCATCTTCCTGCTCAACACTTGGAACGGCCATATCACACGCCAGCGTGGCAGTAGGCACTAGGCATACAAAGATAAATAAAGCATGGCTCCCCCTTAATGAGTGTACCGCTGTCTTGGTAGGGGTGAAGTGGGAGTGATAAATAGGTAGATAGCTTGCAATGTGGTGAGTACAATAGGAAAAGTGCCTGTGTGGTTTTATGTAAGTAATGCTGTGTGAAACACTATACTGTGTGCTGTGTACCAGAACTGTGAAGTCCTATTAAGCAGAACAGATTTAGAAGGCAAAGCTATCGTGATATAATGATTTAGGAGGCTGTAGAGATGATATTCAGACAAAAGAAGATTTCTTGAAACTAGGAAATGAGAATAAGAATGGAGAAGGAATGACCAATATAAGAACAATATCGAAGGTAAAGATGAACAACTTAGTAATTGGATCAATGGAGATGAAAGAGAATATAATCAAGGATGACATTAAGATTTTTAGCGTAATTGAATAGAGTTGCCATGTGATTCAGCAGTCCCACTCTCGGGCATATACCCAGACAAAACTATAATTCAAAAAGATACATGCGGGCTTCCCTGGTGGCGCAGTGGTTGAGAGTCCGCCTGCCGATGCAGGGGACACGGGTTCCCGCCCCGGTCTGGGAGGATCCCACATGCCGCGGAGCGGCTGGGCCCGTGAGCCATGGCCGCTGAGCCTGCGCGTCCCGAGCCTGTGCTCCGCAACGGGAGAGGCCGGGACACGGGTTCCCGCCCCGGTCTGGGAGGATCCCACATGCCGCGGAGCGGCTGGGCCCGTGAGCCATGGCCGCTGAGCCTGCGCGTCCCGAGCCTGTGCTCCGCAACGGGAGAGGCCGCAGCAGTGAGAGGCCCGCGTACCGCAAAAAATAATAATAATAATTTTAAAAAATAGTTACATGCACCCCTATGTTCATAGCAGCACTATTTACAACAGCCGAGACATGGAAACAACTTAAATGTCCATCAACAGATGAATGGATAAAGATGTGGTACGTATATACAGTGGAATATTAGTCATTAAAAAGAATGAAATAATGCCATTTGCAGCAACATGGATGGATCTAGAGATTATCATACTAAGTGAAGTAAGTCAGAAAGAGAAAGACAAATACCATATGATACCACTTATATGTGGAATCTAAAATATGACACAAATGAACATATCTATGAAACAGAAACAGACTCAGACATAGAGAACAGACTTGTGGTTGCCAAGGGTGAGGGAAGGATTGGGAGTTTGGGATTAGCAGGTGCAAACTATTATATATAGAATGGATGAACAACAAGGTCCTACTGTATAGCAAGGGGAACTATATTCAGTATCCTGGGAGAAACCATAATGAAAAAGAATATATATATATGTATAACTGAATCACTTTGCTGTACAGCAGAAATTAACACAACATTGTCAATCAACTATACTTCAATAAAATTTTTTAAAGTTAAAAAATGATATTTAGTGTAGTTGAGTAATAGTTGATTATTCCAACAACAAAGAAAGAGGAGAGAGCAAGAAGATCATAATGAAGGTCATTAGAGGTCATATTAAAATTTTCAGTTTTATTGAAGTGCATCTGGGACATACAGGTATAGATGTTTAACAGGTAGTTGCCTCCCGAGAAGTCTGGGTAGCAAGTGTAGTTTTTGAAGTTATCATTCTAATTAGGGGATGGTTCGCTTTCAGCATGAAAGCATGTGACATCAGCCAGGGAAAGGGTTTATAGAGTGACAAGAGAAGAAGATCAAGTGTAGAATCTTGAGAAAAATCATCTTTCAGAAAATAAGTGGAGAGAGAAAATCCTGTGAGTAAGAGTCAGAATAGTCGGAGACCAGAAAGCTGTGATGCTATACAAGCCTCGGGAGTAAAGAGCTTCAGTGAGGGTGTGATCAGCAGTCTAAAATCTAATAGCAGGGTCCACTGAGGTGAGAAATGGCAAGTCTCCTTTGGCAAAAGATAAAAGTCACTGGGGACTCTTACAGGATCCAGGGTAATGGAATGATCGAGGCAGAGGCACAGCTGAAGTAAGTTCAGGAGTAAATTAGAGGGTTAAAATACGAAGAAGGAGAGCGTGGAGTACTCAGTGGAGAAATTTGGAGATAAAAGAGAGAAGAGAAATTAGCTGGAGGGTGGGCTAGAATTAGAGTGACCAGCTATCCTGGTTTGCTTACACTGAGGGCATTCAATGCTAAAATTCAGAGTCCCAGGCAAACTGGAATGACAGGTCTCCCTAACTAACTAGGGTCAGGGAAGGATTTTTTCCTAGGAAGAAAGATCCAAGAGCAGGTGGTCTAAGAAAAGGTCATGGATGTGCTGATTAATAGTACATAATTAATAGAAATATTTTCATAAAGCTCTTTTATTTAATTATTACCACTAAAAAACCACAAATGTTATACTTACCCTATTTGATGTATTAGGAAAATTGAAAAGAATGTGAGGAAATTGAAGGTGACGTAGAATGTTTCTTGCAAACATTGCATTCCACGTAAATTTGAACTATGATGCTAATCACTGCAAACGTGCTTTTTTTTCCTTATGTGGGACAGAAAAACTGTGTTTCCTATTTAATCGGAAGATTAGAATTAGCAATGCAATATCAGTTTTTACCTGCCTTGCTACTGAATAATATGAGCACGTTTCAAAGAGCCTCAAAGGCTACAGAAGAAACTGTGACATGGCACAAAATATATGACTCTTCAAGAGGAAGAAGATAAATAATGGACCTAAGGTGTTATCTTCATTAGTTGGAGAACATACAAGCCACAAGCCATAGCCCTTAAAGAACCAAAGAACATAGTGTAGACAAATATTATACTATGTCCAGTAAAACTGAAGTCAGGAAGGGTGTGTGTGTGTGTGTGTGTGTGTGTGTTTGTGTGTGTGTGTGTGTGTGTATTGAACTATATGGACAAGACTTGTCTCAAATTCACCATGGACTAGTTTTGTGATGTTAGAAAATTCAAGTTCCTAGTGTCCTAACACCTGTCCTCAAACTTCCTGAGACCTAGTGGTTTTTGGAGAGGGAAAGTGGTATATAAATAGATACTTCTCCCATTAAAGCATTTTAAAGTTATACATGAAAGCACAGCATGACCAAATGAATACTAACAATTCAAATTCTCTCTTAGAAGAATGAATTCACTCTTGGCCTAAGATGCATTATACCTTTAGACTTAGACCGTTTCGTATAACATTTCAGCCCTAAGGTAGATAGGAAGTGGAACAGGGAGGAGGCTCTGATAAAAGTGGTCTTAAGGGTTTTACTGAACTCTCTGCAGGTATACTCTCAGCAAATAAAAGAGCTGCATATCACTCTCATGCCTATGCTTCTCCCTCCTTCTCTTTCTATAATAGGCACACGCGCCCTTTCTAACGTTGACAAACTTTCTAACATCCGTGAGAAAATGAAGGACCAGCCCAGCTGTATCTGAGCACACTAAACAGGGGCCTGAGTGTGACTGGAGGGACTCAGCAACCGTTCCCCGTCCTCACTACCCTAACCTTTCCCACTGCTCCCTTATACTTCACTATTCCTTAGTTTGGCTGTGTGTCGATTACCCCTTAAATCTACATTTTGTAAGGGGCCTCATAAGAGAGGACAGTTCTTTATGAGTGACTTTATCATTATTTTCCCTGCTAACTGAAGGTCCCAGAGCGCCTAGGGAAAAGAAAGTGCTGAAAATAGAAGTAGGAAGCCGTAAAGCTCTGAGAAGTAAGTGGTATCAGGCTCACAAGACAGACCTGGCTGACTTCTCTGTCATGCAGGGGGAGCTGACCCCCCTGAGGCTGAAATGGAAGCTTCAGTGAAGGGGAGCTTCGTGCTGCCTGACCTCAGCCTGACCTCGCCCTCTCACAAGAACCTTCCTTGCCCCAGCTAAGGTCAAGCCAGAGGCTTCCTAAAGTCATTGAAAAAGAAACTGACACACCAAATGTTTGCAGGGTAAAGGCAACTGCAATCAGTTATTCGGTCATAAGTAAAAACAGAAAGGAAACATTTCTCCAGATAGTTCACTATTGATGGATGTTAAGGCCTGTACATAGCACCAATCTTTTTTTCCCTCTAAACTCGTATTTCTCTAATTCCTTTCCATTCTCTGTGATGTTTCTTATTTTTTATTTGCTAATATCAACTTTAATTGCATTGTGCTCTGGAAGCATGTGTCTATTTGATACCAATACTTTCCATTTGCTAGAATCACCTTATGACTGGATACAATATTCTTATAAGAACATATATTGTACAGTCAAGGTATATCTGTTAGCTCAACTTTGTTAACTGTGTTGTTCAGAGCTTCTGTATTCTTCCTGTCTTGATCTTTTTTTGGATGGAGGGGAAGGAATAGAGTGTACTACTTGATGTTACCAAAGGTGGTATGTTTAATTCTCCAACTAATAGTGGATTGTAAATATTTCGTTGTTTTTCTGTCAGTTGTTACCTTACATATTTTGAAGCTATGTTATTTAACTGTGTGTGTGTATATATTTATATATTAATTTAATATTTTATTATTCTATGGCTATCTTAATACTAGTAGAGCTACACCAGCTTTTTGGGGGTTACTATTTAAAAATTATACTTTATCTCATTTTTATATTTGCTCTATCATCTGTCTTTACATTATAAATTAGTTTTGAAAACAACTTTCTATGACTTTTGCTTTTTATCTACCGTGTCAATATTTGTCTTTTAATTAACAAGATCGGTCTACATACACTTAATATGATTATCAATGTGTATGGATTAATTTCAGCTACCTTATTTTGTGCTTTATATTTGTCCCACTTGTTCTGTATCTTCTTTTCTTTCTCTCTGTCCTTTATTGCTTTTATTGTCAGTTTCCTTTTTTCTACCCATTCTTGGTTTGAAATATATATATATATTTTATATATATATATAATATATATATATTTATATAGATATCAAACTAGTGGTTTCTCCAGAAATTTAAACATATGTGCTAATAAGCAAGTGGTAATATTAATATCCTCACACCTCAGTCAAAAAGTGCAAAGTACTTTGTCTCCAATCATGTCCACTCTCCTTTGGCTGATGAGCCATTCTTTTTTTTTTTAATTTATTTTATTGAAGTGTAGTTGATTTGCAATATTATGTTAATTTTTGAAGTACAGGAAAGTGATTCAGTTTATATATGTATACTTTTTCATATTCTTTTCCATTATGGTTTATTACAGGATATTGAATGTAGTTCCCTGTGCTATACAGTAGTTTTTCATATTCTTTTCCATTATGGTTTATTACAGGATATTGAATATAGTTCCCTGTGCTATACAGTAGGACCTCATTGTTTATCCATCCTGTATATACTAGTCTGCATCTACTAATCCAAAACTCCCAATCCCTCCCACCCCCACCCCCCTGATGAGCCTTTCTTGTTTTGGATATTAACTATGTTATGGCTGTTTATTAGACATTATTGTTTTTACTACCATCATGGTTTAATTAGATTGGCCTACTCCTTTTCAACAGGTAAGCCAGAGTGATGTCATTGACATATAATTCAGATCATGTCCTTCTCAGAACCCTCCAGTGCTTCCAGTCTCACCCACGCTAAAAGCCAAAATTCTTAGTCTTTTATAGCCTCTGCTTAACTCCCTGATCACATGTCCTACTCCCCTGTCTTCACTCTAACCTCCCTAGCCTCCTTGCTGTTCCAGCTCCTGCTTCAGGGTTTTGCACTTGCTGTTCTTTCTGCCTAAAATGTTTTTCCCCAAAATTGGTGCATGGCTCTCTTCCTCACTTCCTTCAGGTCTTTACTCAAATGTCACCTTCTCAGCGACGTCTTCTCTGACCATTCTCTTTAAAATTGCAACACCCCAAATCTTCCCACGTTTTCCTGCTAATTTTTTTCCCTAGCACTTATGATCATCAATAGTGCACTGAAATTGGCACATGCTCACCAGGTCAACTGTGTACATCTCTTCCCAGCTTAATAACATGGCCAGTAGTTTGGAATTTTGGCATGGGGGTAGTATTACCACAGAAACTGGCAAATTCTACAAATTCAGGCTTTTTTCTTTTCAAATAGCCAGTTGTTAAAGGTTTAATAGCACACTACTGGACAGACTCTATGTAATTACTTATTTTTGTTGGTTTGTGACTTTGGCTACTAAAATGTAAACACCATGAGGACAAGATTTTCTCATCTGTCTGTTCACTGAGGTATCCCCAGCATCTAAGAGTGTGTCTGGCTCCTTATATATTTGTTGAGTGGATGAATCCCATTCTTCCTGGAGCATATCCTTTAGATGTTCCTTTAGTGAGAGTCTATTCGTGGTAAACTCTCAGATTTTATGGAATGTAAATGTTTTTATTCACCCTTGTCTTTGAAAGACAGTTTTGTTGAATTTACAATGCTTAGTTGATAGTTCCTTCATGTATAACCATTGTTCCTCATACTAGGAAAAACAGGGCTCCCTAGAAGTCACCTGAATGTTTGTGGTAGTAAAATGTGTCCGAATCCCTCTGGGCCCTATATTGTTTTATGATTGTCAAAAAGTTAGGCAATTTGGGACTGTTCTTATGAATGTATATGAAATGTTTCTCTTTCTTTCAGTTTGGTAGAATACTTATTTCTAAATTTTAGATAATGTGATTTATAATATACAGGAAAATACATCATTCGCAATATTATTATCAAAATTAAATAGCCATAGTGTGCTAGCAGCTATAAAGACAATTATATTAAGGAAATAATTTTCTGGAAATAGTTTTCGGCAATAATTTAACATGGGGAAATAAGAAAATAGTTTAGCAAAGGGAAAAACTATTTTGTATCCATAATCTACTTACATTTAATAAATTTTATTAAATTTGTTACATTGTGAGATGGAATGTATCTCTGTTACTATCAAGGGGTCATTTGTTACACAATGACATTCTAAAAGAATGAGTTCTAAATTATTTAAAGGAGACAAAATGATGTTTCTGAACACCACATGAATATATAAACAGAATATTTGGTGACTAATTACAATTTTTTTTTTTTTTTTTTTTTTTTTGGTGGTACGCGGGCCTCTCACTGCTGTGGCCTCTCCCGCCGCGGAGCACAGGCTCCGGACGCGCAGGCTCAGCGGCCATGGCTCACGGGCCCAGCCGCTCCGCGGCATGTGGGATCCTCCCGGACCGGGACACGAAGCCGTGTGCCCTGCATCGGCAGGCGGACTCCCAACCACTGCGCCACCAGGGAAGCCCTACATTTTTAAAGGTCCGATGTGATGAATCCTTCCCAAGCAGGATAAAGAGCAGGGCAATCATAGATGGTACTAAAGCTCAACCAGGCAATGACAAGTTTTACACACTAGATGAGCAGAAGATTACAAGAGGAAAACTCTCAGTACAGATATAGATGCTAGAGATATTCAATTCAGTTCAGAAAATTATGAACATCTACTCTAAGTGCCGTGATAAGGATTTCAAGGGGTACATTGATGAATAATGAAACATGTTTTTTATAAAGGAAGTGAAGAACAAAGGAGAACATTTTACTGGGTTATTTCCTTCTTTGGATTGATTTTTTTCAAACATTCCATAACGCTTGGAAATAAGTCAAAATATAAATGGGTCTTTTATATTTCTGTGCTGATGGCTTATAATAATTACATAAAAGATGTAATTATTTTATAATGATATATTTGGGGGTACTTAGCTACTCCCAAGATGGGTAACACTTACTGAGTACATACATTGTATTGTGTTTTATATTTATTATCATTTAATTTTCATTTAAAAATCCTATAAAACAATGATTATAAGTACCATCACTTCATATGGAGAAACTGAAGTCTACGATTAACTTGCCTAGATCTTTCAATCAGCAAGAGCCAGTCCCAGGATACAAGATGCAGCTCTACCTGCTCCAAAAGCTGAGCTTTCCCACACACACTACTCCCCAGGTGACCCCTATCACAGTACTGTGGTGTCCACATCAAATCCTTCCTACTCTGCTTTATAGCAAATTAGATCCAAGACAGAGTCTATTATAGTTTGATGGGTCATATCTGAAGCTCTGCCTTGGATTTAATTATAAGTTTGGAACAAAAGTATCAATCACTTCTTGAAATGCCTTGGACTTAAGTAACTGCAGTGATTTGGCCAAGGCAGATTTTACTTGAAGATGTGAGTTAAGTTCACCTTCCTATGCACTAATGTCTTCTTTCTAGGCACTTTGCCTCAGTTCTGGTAACTGTCATCAGTTTAGCAGTTTTGACTGAATTAGGGTGACAAAATGACAGATACTTTTGGTGCTAGCTCAATTAAAGTACAGAAATTTTCCACAATTCAGATAATTTAACTTTTTCTCTCTGTATACATTCAGATTTTACAGTCCCTATGATGTTTTACTATGCATTATACAGGTATTCCTAATATTTTTTTAAGCACACAAATTTTTTTTAAATGAAGTAAATTCTGGTATATTGTCTTAGTCTCTGGGAGACATTAATTAATAGCTAAAACACTTTTTCTTCTTAACTTTTATAGGCCATTTATGCATACGGAACTGTAGCCTCAGGTACTAAATAGCTCTTAAAATTACAATGTAAATATAAAATAAATTACGAGATCTACTTGACATAATTTATGGACTATTTATAGACAACAGAAACATAGTCAACTGGTTTAATTAAACTTCAAAGTGGAATAAAATTTTTAAAGTACTAAAATTACTCATTTGGTACATATTGGAATTTTATCTTAAAAATTAGGTGTTTTCATTTTCATATTAATAATTAGAATGATTATGCATAATAATAGTTATAATTATTAATTATACCAATTACTGGGACTTCCCTTCCTGGTGGCACAGTAGTTAAGAATCCGCCTGCCAATGCAGGGGACACGGGTTCTATCCCTGGTCCAGGAAGATCCCAAGTGCCGCGGAGCAACTAAGCCCATGTGCCACAACTACTGAGCCTGCGCTTTAGAGCCTGCGAGCCACAACTACTGAGCCCGTGAGCCACAGTTACTGAGCCCATGCGCTGCAACTACTGAAGCCCGCGTGCCTAGAGCCTGTGCTCCACGACAAGAGAAGCCACCGCAATGAGAAGCCCGCGCACTGCAACAAAGAATAGCCCCTGCTCACTGCAACTAGAGAAAGCCCATGCGCAGCAACGAAGACCCAACGCAGCCATAAAAAAAAAAAAAAAAATATATATATATATATATATATATATATATACACCAATATACCAGTATACCAATAATATACCAATTACTAAAATAGCTATGTGTTTGTTTCCTTTTGTTCCTGTAACAAAGTGCCACCAACTTAGTGGCTTAAAACAACCCAGATTTATCACTTAACAATTCTGGAGGCCAGGGGTCCCACATGGGTGTCACTGGGTTAAGTTCCAGGTATTGGCAGGGCTGTGTTCCTTTCTGGAGGCTCTAGGGGAGAATCTATTGCCTCACCTTTTCCATCTTCCAAAGTCTGCCCACATTCCTTGGCTCATGTTCCCTTCCTTCATATCCAAAGCTGGCAACATTACATCTTTCTATGCCTTTCTTTCATAGCCACATCTACCTCTGATTAAAACTGGGAAGGTTTTCCACTTTTTAAGGACCCACATGGTTTGATTGGCCCACCCACATAATCCCTATATGAAGGTCCTTAATTTAATCACATCTGCCAAATCCTTCTTGCCATATCACGTAACATATTCACAGGTTTCAGGGCTTAGTACTTGTTTATCTTGGGGAGGGAAGGGGAGGAAGGAAGCATTATTCTGCCACAAACTATGCTCTTCATGTAGTCATGTCAGCAATTCTTACAGCTGCTCAGTCCCCCAAAACACTTTACTACTGTTCTCATTGGGAAATGAAACTTTGATGCCATACCTATGATCGAACAATTAATTTAGCTGAGTCAATAGTAATTAATTAGGGAAAATTAAATTATTGTGCTCATAAACTCTTCCTACCCCTTACACTCTACAAGTTAACACCGGCAAGCAAGTAACCCTTTATTCACTTGGGAAGTTTAAGAAATTTAGCTCTCCAAAGACTGCTCAGTAGGAGCAGATCGTGACTATCACCAATTCACTACTTCAGTAGTTTCCAAGGCCATTTTTCTAAAAGTGCATCCATTATGAAACTAACTAAAAAACAATTTTAAAAGCCAGTTTATTAGGACTACCACACAGTTACTTAAGCACCGATCACCAGTTTTATCATACATTTTTTCTCTCTCCATTTTATCGTCTTTGACATAGCTTGTGTTCCTGCACCTACCTCAGCCCTTATTTTATCGCTTTTCCCTCTTTAGAATCCTGCCTCTAATTACCCCAATCCAAAAACAACAGTGGAATTCTATTCCATCCTGCTTATCCCTTCTCTCCTCCACTCCCCTGCTTTGATTCCCTAGTGTTTGGATTTGTACAGCAGTGCTTCATTTTCTCCCCCTTTAGATTTACATATTTATTTTTACGTAACTTACTGTCTCTGTTTTTTCCTCTGAACTATATATACTGAGTAGAATCGGCTTTCCAAAAAAAGAAAAAACTGCATGTAGAAATTAAGCCAGCTGGTTGGGGCATTGAACAATGATCTATTTGGGGAAAAAAAAAAAGAAAAAAATAGTTCTTCACTATTCTATTCTTTATCTTGGATTAAATAATCTATCAATATATACATCAGAACAACATATAACAGAGTCATTCCTTGTTCAGGAATCCTAAGAAACAAGGTACTTGAGTTCACCTAGAAAGACAACTTACTTGATACCCTTGAGTAACTGAATTGAGTGGTTTTGACAATAGACCATTCAAAGGTTAGAGTTGCTGTCATCAAAAATAGTTAACACTTGTGTCCTGTCAGACTTGGATTTCTGATCTATTGACACTACTGAAAAATACCTTTAAGAGATTTTGTATGTTACACAATTTTTAACAAAAATTATCTGACAATATTTACAAGAGAAAGAAGGCATTATATTCATATGAAGACTGATTTTAATTCTAGTGTATTTGCTTTGCCAAAAAATAGTTTAGGTGGATATTCAAAATATTTTTGCCTGATTTGCTAATTTGCTTTAGAAATGTAATAAGCATTTAAAGAGAGTAAAAAGGGAAGAGAAAACACTTTCCCAATCTTTGATATTTCTTATCTGATACAGGAGCACTGTCATTGGTCTGACTCAGGGGCAAATGAATAATGGAAAAGGAAAGCTGTATTTTTCATTCTTGTTAGAAGTTTATTGCTAGAATTAGATCTCCAAAATCACTATCACTTGCAACTTCACAAGAACTAATGACTACTCAAACGCCATTCTCAGTGAAGACCCAGTAGCTTATTGCACTCAGAAAAGTTCCATTTCCCTAAATGGGATCAATCTTTAATGGATGCCAGTGACAGGAGGCTGTTCATCAACCGTTCAGGATAATTCAGAGCCTTAGTAGAGGCCAGTGTTCAGTGCTCTGTACTTGGAAATTGATACAATGTCAATGTAACATCTTCAAGAGCACGGGCAGCCTAGGAAGGTGATTCACTGAACATCTTCTTTTTAAGCCATTACATTTTCACACTGGTTCTCTATTATAACTGAATGCCTCTAAGGAGCAAAATCATGACTTAAGCTACCCCTTTAAGCCACTCATGTATAACAAAAGTCAACAGTTTATAACTCTATTTTTATTGTTGATGAGCCTAAAACAGAGATACTTTTAAAGTCACCATGTACAACATATAACTTGTAAATGAACAAAAAGCAGGGTGCTATTAGTATTTTTTTAAAGGAACAATCCAAGAATTTGCCACTAGTTTCATCTTGACAATCTTTCACTCAGAGATATTTAGATGTATTTAATCACTTTTCAAGATGAGACCATTTTCATGAGTTTCCAAATCAGAAAAGGCAAAATAATCATTTAAAATGCTTGTTTAAACTGCACATTTCCCAATCACACACTCACAGATTTTGACTTGGTAGATTTAGGGAGAGCAGAGGAATCTATGTTTAATATGCTCACCTAGATGATTCTAATATAGATGGCAGACATGCAAGTTTGGGGAAATACTGGTTTAAAAAAACCGCATTCAATATTATTGCAAAATAAAAAGACATGGGTCCTATTATCTTTCTGTGAAGAAAGCATGTTAAAATAATTTTGTATAAAAATATTTATAATAATTCTATATATATAAGCATATATATAATGGAAAGAGGTCATAATAGAATGAATAGTTTTGTGACTGATTTCAACCTAATGCTGGAAGAGTTCTTATTTTCACTTATTTTTGAGCCATACATCAAGACTGTTCAACAATACTTTAGCCAATGTGTATACATGTGAAACTTCTTGTGGAGTTGAATAAAGTAGATTTTACATGACGGCACAAGAAGCAGAGGATCTGAGAAAGTGATTCCAATAAATGGATGGCTTAGTATGGCCTAGTAAGAAAACAATGGATAATTTTAACAAAGTAAAGTAATGAGAGGTACATTGCTTCTGTGATCTTTCAGGAAGAAGGACTCCAGAGGCAAAGAGGGCCATAAGCAAGAGTTTTATAAGAAGTAGGATAAGTGGTATTTTGGGGGGAAGGGAAGAGGAGGGAGGAAAAAAGGACCAAAGAAAGACAGGAAGCAGGGTGGGAGAGAGAGAGAGAGAGAGAGAGAGAAGTGTGGGATATAGTCTTTGTGTTTCAAGTCTGAGTGAATGTGCGTATAATACGATATCAGAGAAATCACAAAGGTTTGGGCTGAATTATAGGTGGAATAGAGGTACCCCCCCCCAGATGATTTTTAAAAATCATTAAGAAGTGGAGTATTTTTGAATGAAGAAAAGCTTTAAAGCTTCTTAGGAAGCTTTAAACATTTGTCTCTAATAAGCTACAGCTCAAGTGGGCTAGGCTTGTTTGTTTATTTTGTCCAAAACGAAAATAAATTTTCTTTGTTTTCAAGTATGTAAATAATACATGCACTTTGTAATAAAAACAATAAAACAATGTAGAAAACTACAAAGAAGAAAGCAAAAAAATAGTCTCCCCTAAGTCCCACTACACACTGGATTTAGTCATTCTTTAATGTTTGAAAATCTGATAGGTAAAAAATTTTATTTCATTAATTTTAAAATTTTTATCTTCATTTAATTGTGAAAGCAGATTAACTTGGTCACATTTTTATTGCCCAATTGCATTTCTCTTTTGGGAATTACCTTTTATCTAGTTTTCCATTAAGGTGTTTATTTTTGTTATTTTTGTTATTGATCTGTAGCATACTATCTCTTCACAAAGAAAAAGACAGATACCAGGTGATAGTCTCTCCCTTTTTTCCCCCAATTTAACATGTCATAAGTTACTTTCATTCATTCATGTAATTAAAGGGAGGATTTACTCTCCTTATATTTATAGGTCTCTCTAGTCAGTTATAATTTTTCCTTTTATTTCACATTCCATACACTTCTGCCTCTTCAGGTGAGAGATATAATTCCAAGACACTCTGGTTTCCCTGAATAACTTACTATACATTTATAATGTAACATTTAAAATATTTATATAATTACTCTTACCATCTGTTATTGTAGTACATTCTGTAAGCTTACTTTTTTTTTTTTAATAAATTTTTTTGGGGGCTGTGTTGGGTTTTTGTTGTTGCACACGGGCTTTCTCTAATTGTGGCGAGCTGGGGCTACTCTTTGCTGCCATGCACGGGCTTCTCATTGCAGTGGTTTCTCTTGTTGCGGAGCACGGGCTCTAGGAGCACGGGCTTAAGTAGTTGCGGTGCGTGGGCTCAGTAGTTGCGGCTCACGGGCTCTAGAGCACAGGCTCAGTAGTTGTGGCGCACAGGCTCAGTTGCTCTATGGCATGTGGGATCTTCCCGGACCAGGGCTCAAACCCGTGTCCCCTGCATTGGCAGGCAGATTCTTAACCACTGCGCCACCAGGGAAGTCCCTGTAAGCTTACTCTTAATGTGAAATGAATTTCCCAGCCCCGAGCTCTTATGAAATCTTTGATCATTCTGTTCAATCTCTATCATTTGTAGACCTCAACCATTCTCCTCTTGGCCTTCACATTTTCATAGACTGAAAAACTTGTTATCATTTCATCTTTCTCATTATTTACTTTTTCTGGTAAGTTGCATAGCTGAACATAATATTTCTGTTGAAAATAGCTTGGGACCTAAAGTCAGACAAATCAGCCTGGGTCCATATCGCAACTCTGTCCCTTTCTAGCTGAGTAACCCAGGGCAAGTTTCTTAATCTCTCTCATCATCAGTTTCCATATCTTTAAAATGAGAACAATACCTACTTCACAGCATGTATGCCACCTGTGAGGATGACAGTGTATGTCAAATGCCTAATTTCAGTAGACCCTCAATAAATTTAAGCTATTATTTACTATGAACACACCATGCACTAGGAGAGAATATTTGAGCAGCATTTTGGATAAAATTCTAAAATGAGTAAAATTAGTTCTTCTAAATACCTGAGAGATACAAAATCAGCTAGAGGAAAATGAGATCACTTTTGGTTATCCACTCAAAAAATATTGATTGGTGTCTACTATGTGCCAGGCATTCTTTTAGGAGCTGGTGATGTAGTGGTGGCCAAGACAGACAAGTTCGCTGCCCATGTACCTCTTACCTCTCTGATGAGGAGAAACAGACAATAAACACATATACAAATGAACAAATAATCTCAGGTAGAGATAAGAGAGCTATGAAAAAAATAAAACAGGTTCTGTGAGATCAAGAGTGGTGGAAGGTGCAGGGGCCGGGGGCGGGGAGGAGGGTACAAGGAGATTTCTGATTTGGGAGAAGCTGGATAGGAAAATCATCTCTGATGTAATATTTGAACTGAGACCTGAAAGAGGAATGAATCAAAGACCTAGGGTAAGAGAATTCCATGCAGAGGATGCTGTGGAACAAGCCACGTGTGGTCAAGAGGGAGAAAAGAGAGGCCAGTGTGAGTGGAGCACAGTGGCCACGAAGGAGCCTGCCGTGAGATTAGTTCAGAAAGGTAAGCCCCTCTCTTTCTCCTCGAGAGGAGCTTGGGTTTTATTCTAATTTCAGGGAGCAGCCATTGGAGATCTTTGGCAAAGTAGTAATAAGGTCAGATTTAGGTTTAAAAAATATATATATCATACTGGGTCTATGGAGAATGGACTGTAGAAAAATAAAGAAAGGTGAGAACCCAGGTAGGTGGCCACTGCCGGACAGTCGAGTACTAATGGTGGTAAGAAAGATGGTAAGAAGACAGCAGGTTTGAGATCTATTTTGGAGATATCACTGAAAGAACTTGCCAGTGGATGGTATGTGGGGAGCTTCAAGAAAGGGTTGAATCAGGGATAACTCCTAAGATTTTGGCCTGACAGGGGTGTGTACCCTGAGTTGGGGACCACAGAGAGAAGAGGAGTATCCTGCAGTGGCTGTGAGGGCACTGTGGACACAGGCTGAGCTGGAATCGCATCTTCATCACTACTAGCTTCGGGCAATTAATTAGCCTCTGTACCTCAGTTTCCTTTTGGGTGAAATTAGACCCATCATAGCACCCATCTCATAGATGTGCCCTAAGGATTAAATAACTAAATAATTTAATTAAATAATTATAAGCACTTAGGACAGTGCCTGTCTCCTGGTGTTAGTTACTATTAAGGGAGAAAAATTACGAGTTCTCTTTCGGACTTGTTTACGATGTTTTTTAGGTGTCCAAGCAGAGATGTGCAGGAGGTTGGGCATGCAGGCTTAGAGTTCAGGGAGAGGTCAGGCGGAAGGATATAAATCGAGAGCTCATTAGCATATTGATGGCTTTAAAGTCCTGGCACTGGATGAAATCACCTAGGAAAAGACAGTAGAGAAGAGAATAAAACAGGACCCGCCCTGGGCCGCTTCACCATTAAGGTCACAGCTCCGATAAATTTAGATATCAGAGAAATGGCTGAGAGTCTGAAGGAATTCTATCTCACTTGTTATTTTTAGATACATCTTTTTCCTAAATTAATTCATAAAAGTCTCATTCTGGATCACAAACTGTCCTCCATTTCCCATTTCACATATATGCTTTTCCATCAGATTATAGGCTCCTCATGGTAAGATTATCTGGCATACAGTTTTTCATGCCCTTCTCTGTCCCTATTACAGAGTAATACACATAGGCGCTCTCAATAAATGTCTCTTGGATATCAGATATTTAAAGAATTATAATGAATAATTTGTCTTTTCCATGTTACCATATGAAGGACTGGTTGCTGAGGACAAAAATTTTTTGCTCTAAGGAAGAACATTAACTGAGAGAGTTTAATTGAAAAAAAAAGAAATATGACCCCTTTGGAAAACCAAACAGGAATCCAGGCTCATGAATAAATTTATCTTCCTAGAACCTATCTTTCTCTGTTGCACAAGGAAGAGATTTAAAATGAAAAGATAATGAGGTTTTGGACTAAAGCAAACTTGTGCTCAAATCTCAGATCCATGCAAGTCGTGAGACCTGAACAAGTTACTCAACCAGTCTGAACCCCAGGCTCCTCATCGTTAAAGTAGGGATGATGATAATACCTACCTAATAAAATTTGAAGAAGTTTAAAGGAGACTGTGCTTTGCATCCTCACATGTTGATTTCCTTTTCTCTCCTACAAATTATACTGCCTTATCTTCTAAAAACTAATTCAACTTGACGGCCCTTAAACACAGTATTGCTTAACTGAGAATGGCCTCTGATAAAGGTTTGGAACTTGTTTCAGTCAGTTAAATTTAAATCTCACTATGGTGAGATTGCATGTGAGTTTTATTTCATTCTTAATTCTACAGTGAATAAGCATTTCTTTAACTTTTTAAACTATAAAGAAAATAATTTGGCATATTCAAGTACTCAACATCTTAAACAGATATTACCTTTTTGCTGTATCTGATTTAAATCTTTTTGTTGTTACTGTGGAAGAAATAAAATATTTCAGATACAGGGAAAAGCGCCCCCTCCCAACTCCTTTCCCCTTCTTCCTCATTTCCCCCAGAGGTAACCACTATCCTGAAGTTGGTGTGTATCATTCCCAAACAAGCATATATATATATATATATATATATATATATAAAAACATATTATTTTCTGTTTTTAGATTTTATATGAATGGTTTCATCGTCTATTAATCATTCTGCAATTTCTTCACTCAATACTATATTTCATTTATTCATGGTTACATTTAAATCTAATTCATTAATATTAAAAAAATTATACTGCCTTATATATATATATTTTAAAACCTTATGGAAGGTTTTTTGCACTTATGCATTCATTATTCTCCATAGTCATCACAATTAGGTACATATAAAATGCAGTTTTTTTTAAATGATGCATGCAAGTAGTATATTATGTGTTATCTGTAGATATAAAAGTACATTGAGTTATAAAAATGTGCTGTTTAGTTTACATAAATAAATTTATTTCTAAATCAAATACACATATATGACAAGATCTTTCATATGTAACAGGTGAGACTTGTTACATGTGTAGTAATTTGTGCTTTTTTTTCTTTTGTTTTATTCTTTTCCATTATAGGCTACCACAAGACACTGAGTGTAGCTCCCTGTGCTACACAGCAGCTCCCTGCTGCTTACCCACTCCATATATAGCACTGTGTATATGCCAATCCCAAACTCCCAATCCATCTATCCCCCGCTCCCACTATTCCCTTTGGTAACCACAAGCCTGCCCTCCACATCTGTGAGTCCATTTCTATTTTGTAAATAAGTTCAGATAAGTTATTTACAAATATATATATTTACAAAATATATAAGTTAATATATTTTGTAAATGTATATATTTATTAAATATATAAGTTTATATATTTTGTAAATATATATATCACATCTTCTTTATCTATTCATCTGTTGACGGATATTAGGTTGCTTCCATGTATTGGCTATTGTAAACAGTGCTGCTATGAATATTTGGGTGCATGTAATATCTTTTCAAATCATAGTTTTGTCTGGATATATGCCCAGGAGTGGGACTGCAGGATCATATGGTAACTCTATTTTTAGTTTTTTAAGGAACCTCCATACTGTTTTCCATAGCGGCTGCACCAACTTACATTCCCACCAAGAGTGTAGGCGGGTTCCATTTTCTCCATACCCTCTCCAGCATTTATTATCTGTAGACTTTTTGATGATGGCCATTCTGACCAGTGTGAGGTGATACCTCATTGTAGTTTTGATTTGCATTTCTCTAATAATTAGCGATATTGAGCATATTTTCATGTGCCTATTGGCCATCTGTATGTCTTCTTTGGAAAAATGTCTATTCAGATCCTCTGTTTTTTAATTGGATTGTTTTGTGTGGTTTTTTTGTTTGTTATAGTGTTGTATGTGTTCTTTATATATTTTGTGTATGCACCCCTTATCAGGTATATAATTTGCAAATATTTTCTTCCATTCAGTAGGTTACCTTTTCATTTTGTTGATGGTTTCCTTTGCTGTGCAGAAGCCTTTTAGTTTGATGTAGTCCCACTTGCTTACTTTTGCTTCTGTTGCCTTTGCATTTGGAATCAAATCCAAAAAAATCATCAGCAAGACCAATGTCAAGGAGCTTACCACCTGTTTTCTTCTAGGAACTTTATGGTTTCAGGTCTTACATGCAAGTCCTTAACCATTTTGAGTTAATTTTTGTGAGTGATGTAAAATATTAGTCTAATTTCATTCCTTTGCATGTCAGTGTTCATTTTCCAACACCATTTATTGAAGACACTTTCCTTTCCCCATTGTATATTTTTAGCTCCTTTGTTGTAAATTAATTCACCATATATGGGTGGGTTTATTTCTGGGCTCTCCATTCTGTTCCATTTATCTATGTGTCTGTGCTTATGGAATACCATACTGTTTTGATTACTATAGCTTTGTAATATAGTCTGAAATAAGGGAGCATGACACCACCAACTTTGTTCTTTCTCAAGATTGCTTTGGCTATTTAGAGTCTTTTGAGGTTCCATACAAATTTTAGAGTTGTTTGCTATCTTTGTTTGAAAAATTCCATTGGAATGTTGATAGGAATTGCACTGAATCTTTAGTTTGCTTTCGGTAGTGTGGACATGTAAACAATTTTAATTTTTCCAATCCATGAGCAGAGACTAACTTTCCATTTATTTGTGTCTTCTTCAATTTCTTTCATTAACATCTTGTAGTTTTCAATGTACAGGTCTTTTATCTCCCTGGTTAATTTATTACTAGGATTTTATTCTTTTCATGCAATTGCAAAGGGAATTGTTTCCTTTATTTCTCTTTCTGATAGTTCATTATTAGTGTATAGAAATACAATAGATTTTTGTGTGTCAATTTTATATCCTGCAACTTTACTGAATTCATTTATTCTAACAGTTTTTTGATGGGAGTCATTAGGGTTGTCTATATATAATATGTCACTGGCAAAGAGTAACAGTTTTACTTCTTCCTTTCCTACTTAGATGACTTTTTTTTTTTTTCTCACCTAATTGCTCTGGCTGGGACTTTCAATCCTATGTTGAATAAAAGTGGTGGGACTGGACATCCTTGTCTTGCTCCTGATATTAGAGGAAAGGCTTCCAGCTTTTCACCATTGAATATATCCACTTTGTTGAGAGTTTTTATCATAAATGGATGTTGAATTTTGCCAACATTTTTCTGCATCTATTGAGATAATCACATGACTTTTATCCTTTATTTTGTCAATGTGGTGTATCACATTGACTGATTTGTGAATGTTGAACCATCCTTGCATCCCTGGTAAAAATCCCACTTGATCATGGTGTATGATTCTTTTAATGTACTGTTGTAGTCTTTGGTTTGCTAATATTTTTGTTGGGGATTTTTGCGTGTATGTTCATCAGAGATATTGGCCTGTAATTTTCTTTTTTGGTGGTGTCCTTGTCTGGTTTTTGTATCAGGGTATGCTGGCCTCATAAAATAAGTTTTGAAAGCATTCCCTCTTCTGCAGCTTTTTGAAGAGTTTGAGAAGGAAAGGTATTAAATCTTCTTTGAATGTTTGGTATAATTCACCAGTGAAACCATCT
Source organism: Physeter macrocephalus (assembly GCF_002837175.3). Taxonomy (NCBI): domain Eukaryota; kingdom Metazoa; phylum Chordata; class Mammalia; order Artiodactyla; family Physeteridae; genus Physeter; species Physeter macrocephalus. Next base: position 122,387,971 of record NC_041220.1, read on the forward strand.
GGTCCTGGACTTTTGTTTGTTGGGATGTTTTGATTACTGATTCAGTCTTCTTACTAGCAGTCAGTCATTTCAAATTTTCTATTTCTTCATGATTCAGTCTTGGAAGATTGTATGTTTCTAGAATTTTTTTCATTTCTTCTAGGTTGTCCAATTTGTTGGCCTATAATTGTTCATAGTAGTCTCTTATGATCCTTTGTATTTATTGGTATCAGTTGTAACTTCTCTTTCATTTCTGATTTTATTTATTTGAGCCATCTCTCTTTTTTTCTTAGTGAGTCTCACTAAATGTTTGTCAATTTTGTTTCTTTTCAAAGAACCAGCTCTTAGTTTCATTGATCTTTTCTACTGTCTTTTTAGTCTCTATTTGTTTACAATCTGATTTTAGTTATTTCCTTCCTTCTACTAACTTTGCACTTCATTTGTTCTTCTTTTTCTAGTTTTTTTAGGTGTAAAGTTAGTTTATTTGAGATTTTTCTAGTTTCTTGAGGTAGGTCTGTATTGCTATGACATTCCTTCTTAGAACTGTTTTTGCTGCATTCCAGAGATTTTGATGTGTTGTATTTTTCATTTGTCTCAAGACATTTTTTCATTTCTCCTTTGATTTCTTCATTAACACATTGGTTGTTCAGTAGCATGTTGTTTAATCTCCATATATTTGTGATTTTTCCAGTTTTCTTTCTGTAATTGATTTTTAGTTTCATAGTATTGTGGTTGGAAAAGATGTTTTATATGATTTCAGTCTTCTTAAATTTATTTAGACTTGTTTTGTGGCTGAGCATATGATCTATCCTGGAGAATGTTCCATGTGTACTTGAGAAGATAAAATGTGTATTCTGTTGCTTTTGGATAGAATGTTTTATATATATATTATCTATTAGGTCAATCTGATGTTCAAGGGGTGTCCCCTGTGTGGCCTGCACTTGCTTGTTGGCTTTAGCAAGGCAGCAGGAGATTGCAGGGCTGGGGCATGCCTGCCAGTTTTATCAAGGCAGTGGGAAAACACAGGGCTGGGACATAACCAGCCAGTCTTAGCAAGAGTAGGAGAGCTCAGGGGCAGGGCATGCTTGCTGGCTTTAGTGGGGCAGCCTAGAGAGCTGTGACTACATGCCCACCAGAGCTAGCAAGGAAGAAAGAGAGTGAACAAATGACACCTGCCAGTGCCCAGGGAGAGTCCCTCCACGCCCCTGCCCCTCCAACAGATGCTTTAACATTAGCAAATGAACCTCTTTCACATGTGATCTAGGTACTTTTCAAACTGCTGCTTTTGTGCTGGGTCCTGGGGCCAGTAAGTCTGTGCATGAGCACGTTAAGAGCAGAATCTCAGTTCCCTACAGCTCTGTGGGGTTCTAGGACATAAACCTTGTTGGTTTTAAAAGCCAGATGGGGCTTCCCTGGTGGCGCAGTGGTTGAGAGTCCGCCTGCTGATGCAGGGGACACGGGTTCGTGCCCCGGTCGGGGAAGATCCCACATGCCGCGGAGCGGCTAGGCCTGTGAGCCATGGCCGCTGAGCCTGCGTGTCCGGAGCCTGAGCTCCGCAACGGGAGAGGCCACAACAGTGAGAGGCCCGCGTACCGCAAAAAAAAAAAAAAACAGAGGCAAGTTCAGTTTGCCATGTGAAGATTTGGCATACCCTTGGGGCAGAGAGGGCAAGAGAAGGCAGTAACTGGGCACGGGAAAGGGGAGGGGGCCTTGAGCACCTACTGTGTGCCACGTCATGCTGGGCCCTTCAAGGGTGTCATCTCATTTAATCCTCATCGCAGCCCGTACCGCAAAAAAAAAAAAAAAAAAAAAAAAAAATCCTGATTTAAAAGCCAGATGTTTGGGGTCTTGTCTCTCCAGTGCAGATCCCAAGGGTTGGGGTGCCTGACATGTGGCACAAACCTCTGGCTCCTCAAGGAGAAGTGCCATTTTTGTGAGCTCCCTCCCAAATGTAGGTTGCTGCACTGGGTGGGAGGGGGGCACGTTTGGTGAGACTGCATCTCTCTTTCTCCTACCCATCTCAGTGTGGCTCTTTTATCCTTTGTTGCAGAGGAACAGTTCAGCTAGTTTTCAGGTCTTTTTCCGAGGGAATTACTCCATATGTAGCTGTAGACTTGGTGTGTCTGTGGGAGGAGGTGAGTTCAGGATCTTACTATGCTGCCATCTTGAACCACCTCCTCAGCACCTTGCACTTGTCTGGCTTGCAGAAAATTGCAGCTGGGGTTAAGAGCTACATCTGTGCTGGCCAGTAATTTGTTGCTTTTTTTGTTTTGGTTTGGTTTGGTTGGTTTTTTTCACTTGAAGTATAGTTGATGTACAATATCATGTAGGTTACAGGTGTACAACAGAGTGATTCACAATTTTTTAAGGTTATACTCCATTTATAGTTATCATAAAATATTAGCTATATTCCCCATATTATACAATATGTCCTTGTAGCTTATTTTGTACATTATAGTTTGTACCTCTTAATCCCCTACTGCTATATTGCCCCTCCCCCTTCCCTCTCCCCACTGGTAACCACTAATTTGTTCTCTATATCTGTGAGTCTGCTTCTCTTTTGTTTTAGTCACTAGTTTATTGTACTTTTTAGATTCCACTTATAAGTAATAATGTACGGTATTTGTCTTTCCCTGTCTGACTTATTTCACTTAGCATAATATCCTCCAAGTCCATCCATGTTGCTGCAAATGGCAAATTTTCATTCTTTTTACGGTTGAGTAGTATTCCGTTGTATATATATACCACATCTTCTTTATCCATTCATCTGTTGATGTACACTTAGGTTGCTGCCATATCTTGGCAATTGTAAATAATGCTGCTATGAACTTTGGGGTGCATGTATCTTTTCAAATTGGTGTTTTTGTTTTCTTCAGATATATACCTAGGAGTGGAATTGCTGGGTCATATGGTAGTTCTATTTTTAGTTTTTTGAGAAACCTCCATACTGTTTTCCACAGTGGCTTCACCAATTTACATTCCCATCAACAGTGTACAAGGGTTCCACATCCTTGCAACATTCATTATTTCTGTTCCTTTTGATGATGGCCATTCTGACAGGTGTGAGGTGATATCTCATTGTGGTTTTAATTTGCATTTACCCGATGATTAGCGATGTTGAGCATCTTTTCATGTGCCTGTTGACCATCTGCATTTCCTCTTTGGAAAAATGTCTATTCAGGTCTTCTGCCCATTTTTAAATTAGGTTGTTTGTTTCTTTAAAACAGACTTAGCAAGATCCAGAGTCAAGGACTGTTATGGTCTCATTATTGCCTGCCCCCAGAGGATGAACTCTGTTAATGAAGTACAATTAAAGTGAAAAAAATGCCTCTTTGCTATATATCCCCATTAAGCTTTACTTACTGTTGTCTGTTAACAATTTATTAACTACGAATTATAACTCATAGTAAATTAACCCTTCTTTCTCCGCTCAATTTGCCGGAAAAAATAGTTGCGTAAAGTTATAAACCAGCCTACTGGCTTCATGAGAATATAGATATGAAACTATTTCCTGCAGCTTTGAACATCAGAAGAATTTAACAGCTTTTGTGAATCTAGTACTGGCACTCATTTTTAAGCCAGGAGCAAACATATAAGTCATGTGCAGCACAGTGTACCTGTCTTTAGAAAGTTGTTTACAGTCATGTATATTTATTAGTTTTCCATGGTTTCAGGCAATATGTTTTCTTTACCCTTTCCTGTTTTTCTGTGTGCACACACACAAATTTCTATCCCAAAGCCCCCCTGGTTCATCGTGAAACACGGCCTTCAGGAACGATTACTTTTCCCACGTACGTCCTCGTGCAGTTGCTTTAGATAGCACCTTAAATAAACTGGATCTTTTCCCGTCCTTGCATGTTTACAATTTTCCCTTCTCCACCTGTTAAGAACTAGGAAGGGTCAGAGATTTCATTCTGTTTGCAAGCCAGCAAGTCAGCCTGCCACAGTCTCATGGATGCTATTAGAAGCTACAAGATTTCTGAGTCAGAGAGAAAGTATATTATTACTCACAGCAATAGCAACAGCCAGAGTATCCACATTTGAGCTGGTTCTCCAAGTCCCACTTCCTACAGGGTGATGTGAAAAGGTCTAGTTGATTCACACCTGCACATGCAGTGGGTTGCATTACACGAGAGGAACCCCAATGTTGAGGAAGCCGAATCTTTTATAATGGGTGGTATCCTGCGTGACCTTTGCATCAGGGGTAGACATGATCTTGTTTATACTGGAAAGTAAGCAACTTGCCCTTTGCTCTGAAGGAAGATACTATCTCTGTTTTACAAAGCTGTCTGTTCTATAAACATCCTTGAAAAGACAGCTCCAAGCAAGGGCAGTCAATGCCTCTGCTCACAAGACATGCAGGCATGCAAGAATACCATGGAGAATTGTCTTCCAACACCACGAAGCTTTTCTTCATGGGCTTGTGTTACATTTTATTAATGTTTTCAATACATGCTTTTAAAGTTAAGGTGGATTTAGTGCTATGAACATATAATCCCCAAAGCACATAAGTCCTCTTGCAAAGGAATACCCCATATTCTTTTTTTTAACTAAATTAAAATTCAGTTTTTAATTTCTGCTTAATTTACTTAACCTCTGTGTGCCTCAGTTTCCTTATGTGTGTAATGAATTAAATAATAGTATCTACTTGTTGAATAGATTAAGTGAGATAATCCAATAACAATGAGTTGCTGAATAGGTTAAATGAGATTGTCCATCCTTAGCACAGAGCCTAGTAAACATTAAGTGCCCGTTGCTCAATAAATGTTAGCTTTAATTAGAACTGGCTATAAATGCAGTTTGATGAGAGGTACTTAAAACACCTCCTTCACTACACCAACACCACTGGGCCCATTTCCAAATGTATCTTGGGGGTGCTGTTTTGCCTTTTGTTGCTGTTGAAGCATTTATCAGGACAGGGAGAGAAAAAAGGAACTAGCATTTTTGAAGACCTGTTATGTGTTTTAGGTTAATTATTTGTTTTTATTTGTTTTGCGGGGATTTTTTTGTTTTTTTTTTTTGAATTGAAGTATAATTGATTTACAGTGTTGTGTTTCAGGTATGCAGCAAAGTGATTCAGTTTTATATATATATATATTCTTTTATATGTATATTCTTTTTCAGATTCTTTTCACTTATAGGTTATTACAGAATATTGAGTATAGTTAGTTCCCTATGCTGTACAGTAGGTCTTTGCTGGTTAACTATTTTATAAGTATATACTAGTGTGTATATGTTATTCCCAAACTCCTAATTTATCCCTCCCCAAGGCTGATTATTTGATCTAGTGCTTCCATGAATTGTTTCAATCATTCTTCATTGCATTCTCATAAAGGAGGCATGATTTTACAGAAAAGTAGACTGCGACTCAGAATTATCAAGGTCATACAGCTTGTAAATGGAAGAGCAGGAGTAAAACCCTGTCTGACTAGTCTGACTCTGTGCCTTTTTAAGTTTTAACTATTCGATCTTACTTCCCTCAACTATATCCCTATCTTTAGGAACAATAATATATGCAACCTGCTAGGTTTGAGCTGGACTTGTGGCCTAAATGCCACTTTTTGTACCATGGCCTACTGCCAGATTCATAGGCTCAATCAACATGTTTTTCTCAGTCGTTTTGAATATATGATTCCTGGTTTTGGTCATTTTCAAATCTCTCTCAGAAATCTTAATGACAGTGTGACATCTTTGAGAAATGCAAGCATGACAACTTTTGTAGTATGTTGGCTTTTTTAAGAGCCATTACATTAAACAGAAATTATAAAAGTAAGTTATGATAAGCCTGCAATAATAACAAAACCCTCATTCAGGGAAATCATACAAACTCACATTTAACTTTAGAAGATAGACTCCTAATGCTACACTAAAACAAACAAAGGTCAACTGCCTTTTTAACAGTTCCATAGGAATTTTTTTCTTAGCAACACTGCACGGAAAATCGATTATACATTCTTTAAAGCAACTCATATAAAAACCAGGCTGTGGAAAATAATGATTGCTTAACACTGGAATAAAGTTTGCTATAGATTTGCTGCAGAATTAAGATTCTGTATTTTCTGAAATCTTTATTGACAGTAGTGGACCATATCAAAAGTCTTCTGAAATAATACTTTGAGCTCTCTCAGAAATTCACCACTTCAAGAAAACTCCAAAATAAAAATTTTTTAAAATCTGTTAGAAAAGTTTAGACAACAGTCCAGAACTGCCGAAGAAATTTAGAATTCATATATAATCTTAAACAGATATGAAGGTGGGAAAAGTACTAATAGAAACTGTTCTGGTGCTATAACTGAAAGTAGTTATATAGTCCCTGAAAATAATAAACTGATATTATAATATAGGGAAAGCCAGTCAACCAACATAACACACAGAGTGATAAGTGAGTGACAAAAACATTGCAGCCTTTTGTTGATAACGTTGTTTAATCCAGGATCCTACTTCCACTCACACTGATCACTCTTGGTTATGTCAACAACTTCATACATGCTCCACCCTTGTTGTTTTTTGCTCTGCCCCCTCTAAATTTTTTAGAGGAAAATACAACAGATATATAACATGGCCTTGTGAGAAAACCAGAACATAAAGCCATGAAATGAAGAATTTCACTCTGTCAACCTGTTCAGCTTTCCCTAGGAGTTCAGTTACTGTATTGGCTTTTATCTGTTCCACTGAGCATTTACTGAGAACATCGGCTATTATGGACTACCACCTAGATACTTGGCCATGCTGTTACTTCGCATTTATCTGAAATCCTTTCAAGGATTTCAATAGAGACTTTTATTCTGTTCCATAGAACTACCATTTGTAGGAAAGTTTTATTTTACTTGAATGAGATAGTGAGTAGTCACTTATTTTCTCAGGAACGTACTCTTCCTCTACTGTGGCTATTTCTAAAAATTTCTGTGACTTTCTCATGACTTTTTCATACCCGTAACTCCTCTGTCCCTTTCATATAATGTACTTAATATTTCAATTTGAGCCTCTTGGAATCAAGTCTTATTCCAAGAGCTTGTTTAAAATCTGAGCTATTTTTAATTTATGAGTAGCTGAGGGAATTTCTCTTTTCACTGAGTTATGAAGTAAAGACTGAGATTCAAACAATGTAGTAAAATCTTTCCAAAGTTTTCCTTTGATTCATTGACGTGATCCAGATCCTCATGTGTGCATCTCCCTAGGAACTCTCATTTTAGGAGATTTTTTTCAGTACCCCTAACATCTTAAAACTTAGTCATTCAGACACCACCCACCCGCCCTCTGACACCTTCTTCCTGATTGAAAGAGGCATTTATGTATATGAGTCACCTCCTGCCAGCTTCACAGGAATTACATAAAAGCAATCTGCCTACCAGCTTGGCCTGAGGACAGAAAATCACATTTCATGTCAATGTGAAAGACATTCTTGCTTGTGGAAAATCACAATAGAGGACTTTTAAGACCTTAACTCTCAGGATATCAAGCCTTAATCTACTATAAATGACTGAATTTATAAATGCTGTACTTTCATCAGTTTGGTCTAAGCTTCTTCCATTTTAAATGCTTTTTTTGTGATAGATAAGTGAAAGGCTAATTCATACGCAAGAAAGATTACATAAATATATACACACACACATACACACACAGAAAGGGAGGGAGAGAAAATGAATACAGGGAGAGAATATAGATCAATAAATAAACATACAAACAAAACACACTATGTTTCCTCAGCAATACAAAAATATTAGTGTGGGAAGATTTAAAAGATGTGGCTTGTGACAGGAAAGTCTGTTTCATAGTCTTTAAAAAAGTGAAAGACTTTTCTGTATAAGATATTATACTTGGAAAGCATATTAGTCAAGATATTTTTCATTTTCTTGTTTCTAGACAAGACAGCTTATACCATATGGAAATATGGGTTTAAATCCCCTATTCTGCCTCTTATTTACTGTGTGGGTTTAGCAAGTCACTTCACATATCTGAGCCTTACTTTTCTTAAATTTAAAGTGGCAATAATAGTGCTTACCCTGACTCTCTTAAGTTGTTGTAAAGGTCAGGCGAGATGATAAGTGAAAGCTTTTTGAGAATTATAAGCAATAATACAAATGTAAAGTTATATTATCTTTATCTCAGAATCAGAATTGCAGCATTCTAGTATCTTCAGTCATTATTCTCTTGGTGGCACAAAATACAGAGTGCCAGTTCAGTCTTTCTCTCTTTTGTATCCTTTGTAGTTTTTGGCGATGGGACCCCTGAGTTGGCTGCAGTTGTGAGGATCACTAGAAAGGCTGGGCAAGTCATAATACCCCTTTCTAGCTGACAGAGGATCCTGGGAGGTCCCATGTATTCCATATTCTCTTCCTTTCTTTCTTACCAACCCACCCCTCCCCCGCATTCACAAATTCATGGAACCTCAAAGAAAGTGCCATTGAGGCTGTCCAGACAACCCTGCCATAATATCTCAGAGTATGGATTTCTCTCAGCCATGAGTAGCCCTAATCAATTCCATACTATCCTAGGAATTCAGTGTGTGACACCAATCATCCCCACCAATTAGAACCGGAACTTTGGCTGCCAACCCAGACCTTCTCCAGTGTTCATACGTGGCCTGTTTTGGTGGGGTGGGGTAGGGGAGTAGGGGGCATCTCTGAAAAGCGTTAATCATTGTACTGAGGATGATTGCTTTTTAGAGATTCTTTTCAATCTGCATGTCAGGCTTTCTCTCTATGTTATAAAGGACAGCATACAGAGGACAATAAAAGTGTGCACACTTAGAGCCAAATCCAGACTTACTTCTATGAGGAGAGACAATTCCAAGTTCGGTAGATTTTCATGGAAGGGAGACTGACTGACGTAACAGTTCTCAACTAGGATAGGCTTTCCCAAGTACAACTTGCGGGATGTTGTCACACGTAAGGAAACTCACCATACTAGGGCTGTTAGAGGAGAGTTAGAATGTTACATCATTTTCTTTCTTTGGTTTCAATTCCCATCCTTATTCAGAGTGAAGTTGAAAATAAGTGGAACCACTGACAATAAAACCTTAGTCACCACTTGGGTTTTCTGTGAAAGTACCAGTCAAATGACAGAAATGACAGTCATCTAGGGAAGCTCCAGTGGTAAATTTTTTTTTAAATATTGAGAATAAAAATAATAGCAGTGAGGGAACTGGAAATAGTGTTTTAAACCATTCCTTGTCAAAATAATACTATTCAGAATTTGATAAAAGCAGATTTTTATGTTATCTACAGTGACTAAAACCATGGTCAAAATAAAATATATGTTTTTTTCCCTAGGCTGGTCCTAGGGCATCTAATTGTGAATGGCAAGCAAGCTAACATTCACAGAATACAAATAAATACGAAACTCCAAATGATCTGAATGAGTGCCCTTTGGCCTCCTCAGCCGACTCAAAACGGGGCGTGGCCAGGACGTGACCAGCTCTACCTTGCACTGCTCCCAGGACCAGGCTCCCTGAAGAAACACTCTTCCACTCTCAGTCCCATCAGCATATTTACAGTGTTTCTTAGCATGTTAATTTTACACAATCTGTAGTAACAACCTTACGAACCAAAGAAGTGGTAATTTAGTTTTTGTCAGTTTTGTGTGACTTCATTAATCTCTGAAATGTCTGTATTCAAACTCACACAAAGACTCTCCCTCTGTTTGCAAAGAGGGCCTTTCTAAAACCCACTTTGAAAAACGTACATATTTTCAAACAGAGAAATAAAGAACAAAGTGGCTAGGAACTTCCTTGACGCATCGTTGAGGAGTTTAGGTATTAGGTATTCCAGAATATTTCTGATTTTAGAATTCACAGTACCCATTACTTATGTGGCTTATAAAATCATTGACTAGCTGAATGCCTCCTGTGTACCGAGAATTTCGCTATATAGTGGACATCAAAGATTTCATATTCTCAAAGAAAAAACATGCCTGTAAGTAAATGAGAACCTGTGTTGAGCTATTTGAAATCAAGGAATAGGACAGTGATTCTTAGAGTGTGGTATGTCACCTACATCAGAATCATCTGGGATGCTTTGGGCCTGCTTCGACACTATTGTTCAGCATCTCTGGGTTAGAACCCAGGAATCTGCATTTTATTAAGCTTTTAAGATGATCTTCATGTACACAGAAGTTTGAGAAGCACTGATATAGGGAATGCTTTTATTTTAGCCCTTTTACAAATAATTTGAAAATCAAATGCTTTATAATCACTTTTTTGGATGTGAAATATGTTGAAATTAATTCATCAAGATTCAAAACAGTTTATGAAAATAGAATAGCAAAAGAATGCTCCACAATATTATTGTCATCTTTATTAATTTATTACACTATGAGATCAATCAGAAATTCATTAATGTCACCATTCAACAAATAGTTACTTGCCCCTCTTCTGCTCCTGACATCATGCTGAACTTTAGTGGTGAAAAGTGAATTGGACAAAGTCACTACCTCATGGAATTTATAGTCCAGCTTCAGTCTCACATTCTGTTTTTAACATATAACCCAAAATTTATTTGGTGGGGAGTGGTGACTAGGGAACATTTTATCAGTTTTTTTTAAGTAGTTAGCACTTTCACTTCTTAAACAAACAGAACAGATATGCTACTTAAGGGGTTTCCAACATAACTGCAATTGTTAAAGGAAACCTAATTTGCTCTGGAATAATAGTACATGGGTTGAGATGCTTCAGTCCCTTCATATGGAATCTTATACCTCTCCTTCTTTGCTGCTCGAAGCAAGTATTTTAAATGATTAAGGTGTTAAAATTATGTTTATTACAACACATTAAAAACCTTTTCTCTATAATTGAATGAGTGAGATATAACTTACAGTTGCCTAAACATGCTGCATTGTAAGGAACTGTGAACTACCTTTTATTTTTATTTCTTTTTTTTAAAAAAGTACATTAGTATTTTGACTATTTAAGTATATCAACCATAAGCTAAATAGAATATGTATAACAATTTCAAATGAATGCTTAATGAGAATAGTACTTACTTGCTTTCTGTTTTCCCACTCACTTATCATTATTTACCAATTTCAGTTCAACAAATGTTCTAGCAAAACCATCTCTCACCTGTACAATTTAGAGGTTATGTATAATGTGTGCTCTGACAGTTTAAGTATGTAACAAATAATTCAAGATTACTATGCTACTCTTTTCTCCTTGGCTTTCACAAAAACCTTTGTCCTTCCTCTATTACTCCAATACAAACAATAAAATACATGAACCTTGCGATGGAGAATAAAGAATTCAGCAAGGTCACTTAGAAAGAATTACAAAGCCCTGTGAAAGTTACTATAATATAGCTACTTGAACCATCTTCCTCTTTTGTTTAAAATCCTCAGTGCTGATTAGATAACTCCAAAAGTGCCAAGGCTTAATTTGAAAATATCTTTTAAAATTTTAGGCATATGCCTGATTTTACTACAAGTGGGCAGCAGTAAGAAATACAAGATGGCATTTTGTGACAAGATGATAAGGAAATATTAAGGTTGACAGAGGAAGGGACAAAGAATTCCATTCATAAGGCTAAAACTCCGCTTCTGTGTGCTAGAAAAGGTTTTAGGACCATATGTCCATGTTTTCATTTGATCTTCATACCATACCCATGTGCATCTCTGATGCCTCTGCGTGTGTGTGTGTGTGTGTGTGTGTGTGTGTATGTGTTTGTGTGTGTACATACATCAATAGATACAGGAGCTTATAATTAGCTGCCCAATTGTTTTCATTTACTTTAGCAGATCTGGATACATTATATATATTTATAATTATCATTTGGTTGATTAAGGAAATAGTAACTCTAAAAATTCTGTGCTGAAACATACTTTTGCCTACTGCTGAAAAACCATATTTAACACTAAAATTTCTTTCCCAGTCATTTTCTTTTTGAATTTTATTTTATTTATGTTTTTATACAGCAGGTTCTTATTAGTTATCTATTTTATACCTATTAGTATATATATGTCAATCCCAATCTCCCAATTCATCCCACTACCACCACCACTCCCGCCACTTTCCTCCCTTGGTGTCCATACGTTTGTTCTCTACAGCTGTGTCTCTATTTCTGCCCTGCAAACCAGTTCATCTGTACCATTTTTCTAGGTTCCACATATATGCATTAATATACAACATTTGTTTTTCTTTATGACTTAACTTCACTCTGTATGACAATCTCTAGATCCATCCACGTCTCTACAAATGACCCAATTTAGCTCCTTTTTATGGCTAAGTAATAATCCATTGTATATATGTACCACATCTTCTTTATCATTTGTCTTTCCCAGGCTTAATTTGGTCGCCAAATACTTTTGTTAACTTACAAAATATAAAATAGGTCAAAATAATATAATCTAAGAAGCCCAGATAAGAAACGAAAAGCTAGCAGATATTTCCCCAAAGAATGTCACACATGTAATGAGTCCTAACATGAATTGCCATGTAAAACTCTTCTGCAGTTTTTTTTTTTTTTTTTTTTTTTTTTGGTACGCGGGCCTCTCACTGTTGTGGCCTCTCCCGTTGCGGAGCACAGGCTCCGGACGTGCAGGCTCAGCGGCCATGGCTCAC
>NC_041220.1:122401229-122413233 GCF_002837175.3 Physeter macrocephalus
AACGTACATATTTTCAAACAGAGAAATAAAGAACAAAGTGGCTAGGAACTTCCTTGACGCATCGTTGAGGAGTTTAGGTATTAGGTATTCCAGAATATTTCTGATTTTAGAATTCACAGTACCCATTACTTATGTGGCTTATAAAATCATTGACTAGCTGAATGCCTCCTGTGTACCGAGAATTTCGCTATATAGTGGACATCAAAGATTTCATATTCTCAAAGAAAAAACATGCCTGTAAGTAAATGAGAACCTGTGTTGAGCTATTTGAAATCAAGGAATAGGACAGTGATTCTTAGAGTGTGGTATGTCACCTACATCAGAATCATCTGGGATGCTTTGGGCCTGCTTCGACACTATTGTTCAGCATCTCTGGGTTAGAACCCAGGAATCTGCATTTTATTAAGCTTTTAAGATGATCTTCATGTACACAGAAGTTTGAGAAGCACTGATATAGGGAATGCTTTTATTTTAGCCCTTTTACAAATAATTTGAAAATCAAATGCTTTATAATCACTTTTTTGGATGTGAAATATGTTGAAATTAATTCATCAAGATTCAAAACAGTTTATGAAAATAGAATAGCAAAAGAATGCTCCACAATATTATTGTCATCTTTATTAATTTATTACACTATGAGATCAATCAGAAATTCATTAATGTCACCATTCAACAAATAGTTACTTGCCCCTCTTCTGCTCCTGACATCATGCTGAACTTTAGTGGTGAAAAGTGAATTGGACAAAGTCACTACCTCATGGAATTTATAGTCCAGCTTCAGTCTCACATTCTGTTTTTAACATATAACCCAAAATTTATTTGGTGGGGAGTGGTGACTAGGGAACATTTTATCAGTTTTTTTTAAGTAGTTAGCACTTTCACTTCTTAAACAAACAGAACAGATATGCTACTTAAGGGGTTTCCAACATAACTGCAATTGTTAAAGGAAACCTAATTTGCTCTGGAATAATAGTACATGGGTTGAGATGCTTCAGTCCCTTCATATGGAATCTTATACCTCTCCTTCTTTGCTGCTCGAAGCAAGTATTTTAAATGATTAAGGTGTTAAAATTATGTTTATTACAACACATTAAAAACCTTTTCTCTATAATTGAATGAGTGAGATATAACTTACAGTTGCCTAAACATGCTGCATTGTAAGGAACTGTGAACTACCTTTTATTTTTATTTCTTTTTTTTAAAAAAGTACATTAGTATTTTGACTATTTAAGTATATCAACCATAAGCTAAATAGAATATGTATAACAATTTCAAATGAATGCTTAATGAGAATAGTACTTACTTGCTTTCTGTTTTCCCACTCACTTATCATTATTTACCAATTTCAGTTCAACAAATGTTCTAGCAAAACCATCTCTCACCTGTACAATTTAGAGGTTATGTATAATGTGTGCTCTGACAGTTTAAGTATGTAACAAATAATTCAAGATTACTATGCTACTCTTTTCTCCTTGGCTTTCACAAAAACCTTTGTCCTTCCTCTATTACTCCAATACAAACAATAAAATACATGAACCTTGCGATGGAGAATAAAGAATTCAGCAAGGTCACTTAGAAAGAATTACAAAGCCCTGTGAAAGTTACTATAATATAGCTACTTGAACCATCTTCCTCTTTTGTTTAAAATCCTCAGTGCTGATTAGATAACTCCAAAAGTGCCAAGGCTTAATTTGAAAATATCTTTTAAAATTTTAGGCATATGCCTGATTTTACTACAAGTGGGCAGCAGTAAGAAATACAAGATGGCATTTTGTGACAAGATGATAAGGAAATATTAAGGTTGACAGAGGAAGGGACAAAGAATTCCATTCATAAGGCTAAAACTCCGCTTCTGTGTGCTAGAAAAGGTTTTAGGACCATATGTCCATGTTTTCATTTGATCTTCATACCATACCCATGTGCATCTCTGATGCCTCTGCGTGTGTGTTCCCAGGGAGTGATGTGTGTGTGTGTGTGTGTGTTTGTGTGTGTACATACATCAATAGATACAGGAGCTTATAATTAGCTGCCCAATTGTTTTCATTTACTTTAGCAGATCTGGATACATTATATATATTTATAATTATCATTTGGTTGATTAAGGAAATAGTAACTCTAAAAATTCTGTGCTGAAACATACTTTTGCCTACTGCTGAAAAACCATATTTAACACTAAAATTTCTTTCCCAGTCATTTTCTTTTTGAATTTTATTTTATTTATGTTTTTATACAGCAGGTTCTTATTAGTTATCTATTTTATACCTATTAGTATATATATGTCAATCCCAATCTCCCAATTCATCCCACTACCACCACCACTCCCGCCACTTTCCTCCCTTGGTGTCCATACGTTTGTTCTCTACAGCTGTGTCTCTATTTCTGCCCTGCAAACCAGTTCATCTGTACCATTTTTCTAGGTTCCACATATATGCATTAATATACAACATTTGTTTTTCTTTATGACTTAACTTCACTCTGTATGACAATCTCTAGATCCATCCACGTCTCTACAAATGACCCAATTTAGCTCCTTTTTATGGCTAAGTAATAATCCATTGTATATATGTACCACATCTTCTTTATCATTTGTCTTTCCCAGGCTTAATTTGGTCGCCAAATACTTTTGTTAACTTACAAAATATAAAATAGGTCAAAATAATATAATCTAAGAAGCCCAGATAAGAAACGAAAAGCTAGCAGATATTTCCCCAAAGAATGTCACACATGTAATGAGTCCTAACATGAATTGCCATGTAAAACTCTTCTGCAGTTTTTTTTTTTTTTTTTTTTTTTTTTGGTACGCGGGCCTCTCACTGTTGTGGCCTCTCCCGTTGCGGAGCACAGGCTCCGGACGTGCAGGCTCAGCGGCCATGGCTCACGGGCCCAGCCGCTCCGCAGCATGTGGGATCTTCCCGGACCGGGGCACGAACCCATGTCCCCTGCATCGGCAGGCGGACTCTCAACCACTGTGCCACCAGGGAAGCCCTGCAGTTATTTTTAAATTTTTCTCTTTTCTATTTGCTTTAATTGATATATTCATTCTGTTTAAGAAAGTTGGAGAAAATCCAAAGATATATAAAATCTCCCATTTTGCTCAGTTCTCAAGAGTTCAATTCTTTTAAATTAGATCTTTTTTTTTTTTTTGGCTTCAACTACATCTTTTAATGCCTGCAAGTGTTTTTGGCTTTATAGAATTGAGCCTTGAAAAACTAAGTTAGTGGGGTAGCATAGAGATTCAAATTGAAAATGTAATTTTGAAAAGAGTCAAATTTTCATGTTAAATTATATTCATAATGCAATTCTCTTATAATGTTAATTGGATATTATGTTCCCTATTAATACTTTTATAAGTATTTTCAAATTTGCTCAGAAACTGTTTTGTTTGCTGAAGAGTAAGCAGAATTATTTTCTCCTGCAGAAATGGTTACTTCTTTGCTATATAAATATGTACTGATACACAGAGCAGTATTTATATTAGACAAAAAATTTAAACAATCTCAATGTACAACAGTAGTATAAAATGGTTAAATAAATTATAGTATATCCATTTGATGTAATATTCAGCATCCATTAAAAATTTTGGTTTTGGATGGTAAATGTGACAGGAGAAAGCTCATGATATACTGTTAAATAGAAAAGGCAAAATTCAAAACTCTTTTTAATCATAATTGATACAGTTCTAATTTTTACTTTATGGCTCTAATTTCACTTATACATCTATATATCTACATATACGTAGGTATATGTAGTTACTGGTAAAAATGGGATGGGATTACATCATAATATTAATTTATCCTGAGAGGTAGATTTATTAGTGATTTTAATTTTTTTAATTAGAAAAAAATGTGATATTTTAAAGATAATCACTGACACGTAGAATTGTGAATTATCCTGCTAAATATGTTCAAAATTTTGGAACACTTAAAGTACCATTTTTCAATAATCAGACCTTTTTTTTTTTTTTTGCGGTACGTGGGCCTCTCACTGTTGTGGCCTCTCCTGTCGTGGAGCACAGGCTCCGAATGCATAGGCGCAGCAGCCATGGCTCACGGGCCCAGCCGCTCCGCGGCATGTGGATCCTCCCGGACTGGGGCACAAACCCGTGTCCCCTGCATCGGCAGGCGGACTCTCAACCACTGCACCACCAGGGAAGCCCATCAGACCATTTTTGACAGTACACATCTGTGTTCTTAGGGTTCTTATATTGGAGGAGACCAGTAAATAATACCTCTGCATGTGGCAGTGATCAATTACCTCCTCCATGGCCAAAGTAGTTTGCATATCAGAGAGTGTTTGCTTGCCCAGAATACATGTGGTTTTCTGAATTTGGTACTGGAATATTGATTTAGATTATTATGATTAGATTTTAGATATTATTACAGAATTTTAGATGTGTTGCACATAAAGGATAAAGCATTTTAGACATGTTGCACATAAAGTATTATTTTATATCATTTTATATAAATGTTCATAGGAATAATAGACTATATCAGTTATAAATAGAATAATGATGAATAAAAACATTCTAGCAATGAAGAGTTTAATGAAAAGGATATGATTTAAGAATATTACTGAGTATTCAAGCTTCCTGCACAAAAGCATATTTTGAAAAGACAGAAATAATGGGTGAATATATAACATTGTTCTCGACATTCCCAAAATCTGGTTCATAAAAGCAATGTAAAAGATAAGAAATATTACTACTTAAGTTTATACATTATTATCTAGAAATAAACTTCCCTCTTCACTATACATAGTCGTAATATTAGTAGCTGCCAACTGTTTCAATATATCTTTCATGTGTTTTAATGTTTATTTCTAGAACATTGAATAAATATGTAAAATGCCAAGTCAAGCCTGCAAAATCAGAGCTAATTCAATAATTTGAGTCAATGTATTGTAGTTGATTTAGAGGTTAGTTAACAGGTACTGAACTTGCTTCCGAGGTCTAATCATAGGATAGATTTGTTTGGGTTTTTTCCTATTAAATATTGTAAATGTAAATTTTTAAAAAAGCAATCTAGAATCACAAAGTAAAGTTCAAGTGTAGTTTGGGGATTTTATTTTCAGGGAGATAAAAAGAAAAAATTTCTAACTTTAAGAATAAAACAGTGAACACACAAGAAATGATTTTAAGATGGATTTTTGAATACATATTTTCACCACTGAAAGGAGAAAAATAAGAGAATGAAATGAAGTAAGATGGATGAAGAAGAAAGATAAGATCTAAGGGGAAGGAAAGATAGGAAGAGCCAACTAGAATATTCAGCTGAGTAGAAGAAATAAGCAAGAAGAAGGGGAGAAAGAAGGGTAGGAGGATACTGAAGGTAAATAAAATGAGGGGAAAAAACCTTCAAGAAATAAATGAGATCTCAAGATGATGGAGTACGAAGACCCTGAACTCACCTCCTTTCATGGGCAAACCAAAATTACAACTACTTACAGAGCAACTATCTATAGAACAACCTGAAAAGTAGCAGAAAAGATCTTCCACAACTGAAGATATAAAGAAGGAGCTACAAGATGGGTAGGAAGGGCAGAGATGCTATCTAGTCAAGACCCACATCCCCTGGTTGATGACCCACAAACAGGAGTTCCTCCCCTCCCCAAGGAGTGAGAGGTCCGAGCCCCATATCAGGCTCCCCAGCCCAGGGGTCCTGCACTATGAAGACAAGCCCTTAGAAAGTCAGACTTTGAAAACCAGCAGAGCTTACATTCAGGAGAGCCAAAGTTCTATAGGATAATGAGACTCTGTGTTTAAAGGACATGCACAAAGGGCACCCACAAAATCTCACACAGTCCAAGTCCCAGTGTTGAGGCAGTAATTTGAGAAGTGCCTGGGTCAGAACCACTGGCTGATATTGGAGAGCCTCCCAGAGAGGCAAAAGGCATCTGAGATTCCCCATGAGACTCTGGCAACAGCCGTCTTTGAGATGTCATTGTACAGTGTTGACACGGGCACTGGCAAGCACCATTTTGGAATCCACCTTCTAGCCCATTATCATGGGAGACTTGCCCTGCCCACCAGCAGGCCCTTGGCAACCAGCTGGGCCAGGAACCAGCTCCACCTACCAGCACACCCACGATAGTCGGCCCTGATACAACAGAAGGGCACATATACAGCCCACATAGGAGACACCTCTGTAACATCTTATGTGGCCGGCAGGGAGCTTTCTGCTGGTCCCCATAAGATGTCTCCTACATAAGGCTACTTCTCTGAGATTGGAAGACATAACACCACTATCTAATACATAGAAAAAAAAACAGAGAATTAGACAAAATGAGGAGACAAAGGAATATGTTCCATATGATGGAACAAGACAAAATCCCAGGTAAAAACATTAACCAAAATGGAGATAAGCAATATACCCAATAAAGAGCTCAAGGTAATGATCATAAAGATGCTCACTGATCTCAGGAGAAGAATGGATGAACACAGTGAAAACTACAACAAAGAATTAGAAAATATAAGAAAGAACTCATGAGAGCTGAAGAATACAATAAATGGGATGAAAAATATACTAGAGGAAATCAACAGTAGATTAGACAATACAGAAGAACAGATCAGCAATCTGAAAGACAGAGTAGTGGAAATCACCCAAGCTGAACAGAAAAGAGAAAAAAATTGTTTTGATAAGAATGGCTTAAGAGACTTCTGCGACAACATCAAGCATATTAACATTCACATTATAGGGTTCCAGAAGAAGAAGAGACGAGAAGACAGCAGAAAACTTTTTTTAAGAAAAAATAGCTGGGGACTTCCCTGGTGGTCCAGTGGTTAAGAATCCACCTTCCAATGCAGGGGACACGGGTTCGATCCCTGGTTGGGGAACTAAGATCCCACCTGCCATGGGGCAACTAAGCCTGTGCGCTCTAGAGTCCGCACACCACAACTGGAGAGCCTGCATGCCGCAACTACTGAGCCCATGCGCTCTGGAGCCCACACGCCACAACTAGAGAGGAGCCTGCGCACCACAACCAGAGAGAAGCCCGCGTGCCGCAACAAAGAGCCCGTGCACCTCAATGAAAGATCCCACATGCCTCAGTGAAGATCCCACAACTAAGACCCGATGCAGCCAAATAAATAAATATTAAAGAAAAAAAAGAAAGGAAAAATAGCTGAAAATTTCCCTAACCCTGGGAAGGAAATAGACATCCAGTTTCAAGAAGCACAGAGAGTCCCCAAGAAGATGAAGTCAAAGAAGTCCACACCAATACACATTTTAACTAAAATTAAAGAGAGAATCTTAAAATCAGCATGAGAAAAAACAACTAGTTATGTACAAGGAAACTGCCTTAAGACCATGAGCTGACTTTTCAGCAGATGGTTTGCAGGCTAGAAGAGAGTGGCATGATAATTCAAAGTGCCAAAAGGAAAAAACCTACAACCAAGAATATTCTACCCATTAAGGTTAAAGTTCACAGTTGAAGGAGACAAAGTGTTTTACAGATGAGCAAATGCTGAAAGAGTTCATCACTGCTAAACTGGCCTTACAAGAAATGTTAAAGGCACTTTACTGTGCAGAAAAGAAAAAGCCACAACTAGAAATAAGAAAAGTATGAAAGGGAAAATCTCATTGATAAAAGCAAACATATAGCAAAGGTAGTGGATTAATCACATGTAAACTAGTAGGAAGGTTAAAAGACAAAAGTAGTAAAATGATCTATATCTACACTACAATAAGTAATTAAAGGATACATAAAATAAAAAGATATAAAATATGACATCAAAAACATAAAATCTGGGGAGGGGTATAAAAATATAAGGCTGGTAGAAGGTGTTTGAGCTTAAGAGATCAGCTTAAAATAAGCATACATAAATGTTGTTATATATAAACCTCAGGGTAACCACAAACCAAAAACCTACAATAGATACATAAAAAATAAGGAGAAAGGAATCCAAACATAACACTAACAATAGTCATCAAATCATAAGGGAAGAGGACAAGAGAAGAAGAAAAGAACAAAGAACTACAAAAAAAATAGAAAACAATAAAAAATGGCAATAAATACATACCTATCAATAATTGCTTTAAATGTAAAGGGACTAAATGCTCCAATCAAAAGATGTAGAGTTGAATGGATTAAAAAACAAGACTCAAATATATATGCCTACAAGAGACTCATTTCAGATTTAAGACACGGACTGTCAGTGAGGAAATGAAAAAAGATATTCCATGCAAATGGAAACAAAGAGCTGGGATTGCAATACTTATATTAGACAAAATAGAGTTTAGAACAAAGACTGTAACCAGAGACAAAGAAGGGCTTACATAATGATAAAGGGATCAATCCAACAAAAAGCTATAACACTTGCAAGTATATATGCAAACACCTGTAAGTATATAGAAGCACCTAAATACGTAAAGCAAATGTTAACAGACATAAAGGAAGAAATTGACAGTAACACAATAATAGTAGGGGACAATGGACAGATCATCCAGACAGAAAATCACTAAGGAAACACTGGCCTTAAATGATACATTGATAAAATTGACTTAATAGATGTATATATAGAACATTCCATCCAAAAGCAGAATACACATTCTTTTCAAGAGCACATGTTACTTTCTGTAGAACAGATCACATGCTAGGGCATGAAAAAAAGTCTCAGTAAATTTAAGAAAATTGAAATCGTAGCAAGCATCTTTCTGACCACAATACTGAGACTAGAAATCAACTAAAAGAAAAAAAACACAAAAAATAAAAACATGTGAATGCTAAACAATATGCTACTAAACAACCAATGGGTCATTGAAGAAATCAAAGCGGAAATTTAAAAATACTTGAAATAAATGAAAATGGAATCACAATGTTCCAAAATCTATGGAAAGCAGCAAAACAGTTCTAACAGCGAAGTTTATAGAGATATAGGCTTACCCCAGGAACAAGAAAATCTCAAATAAACAATCTAACCTTACACCTATAGGAACTAGGAAAAGAAGAACAAACAAAACCCAACATAGTAAAGGGAAGGAAATAATAAAGATCTGAGTAGAAATAAATGAAATAGAGACTAAAAAAACAACAGAAAAAAAATCAATGAAACTAATAGCTGGTTTTTGGAAAAGATAAACAAAATTGATGAACCTTAGCTACACTCATCAAGAAAAAAAGAGAGAGGGCCCAAATAAATAAAATCAGAAATAAAAGAGGAGAAGGTACAACTGGCATCACAGAAATACAAAGGCTCCTAAGAGATTACTAGGAACAGCTATATGCCAACAAATTGGGCAAACTATTAGAAATGGATATATTCCTAAAAATGTATAATCTCACAGACTGAATCAGGAAGAAATAGAAAATCTGAACAGAATAGAAATGAAATTGAATCAGTAATCCAAAAAAATTCCAACAAACAAATTTCCAGGACCAGATGGCTTCACAGGTGAATTCTACCAAACATTTAAAGAAGAGTTAACATCTCTTTCAAACTATTCCAAAAAACTGAAGATGAGAGAACACTTCTAAATTCATTCTATGAGGCCAGCATCACCCTGATACCAAAACCTGACAAAGACACCACAAAAAAAGGAATATTACAGGCCAGTATCACTGATGAACATAGATGCAAAAATCTTCAAAAAGTATTAGCAAACAAAATTCAGCAATACTTTAAAAGGATGACACACCATGATCAAGCGGGATTTTTACCAAGGACGGAAGGATGGTTCAAAATCCACAAATCAATCAATGTTATAGACCACATTAACAAAATAAAGGATAAAAATCACATAATCATCTCACTAGATGCAGAAAAAACTTCTGACAAAATTCAATATCCATTTATGATTAAAACTCTCAACAAAGTGGTTATAGAGGGAATGTACCTCAACATAATCAAGGCCATATATAACAAACCCACAGCCAAAATCAGAACCAACCATGAAGAGTTAAAAGCTTTTCCTCTAAGATCAGGAACAAGACAAAGATATGTCCCTCTCACAACATAGTATCAGAAGTCTGAGCCACAGCAATTAGACAAAGAAAAAGGAATAAAAGGAATCCAAATTGGAAAGGAAGAAGCAAAACTGTCACTGTTTGATACTTTATATAGAAATGCCTAAAGGCTCCACCAAAAAATCTATTATAACTAATAAATGAATTCAAAAAAGTTTCAGGATACAAAATCACTGCAAAAATCAGTTGCATTTCTAGACACTAGTAATGAACTATCAGAGAAATTAAGAAAAGGATTCCCTTTACAATTGCATCAAAAAGAATAAAATACCTAGGAATAAATCTAACCAAGAAGGCAAAAGTCTTGTACTCCAAAGACTAAGACATTGATGAAAGAAATTAAAGATTACACAAATGGAAAGATATACTGTGCTCATGGATTGGAAGAATTAATATTGTTAAAATCTCCATAGTACCCAAGGCAGTCTACAGATTCAGTGCAAATCCTATCAAAAAACCAATGACATTTTTTTCACATAACTAGAACAAATAACTCTAAAATTTGCATGGAATTACAAAAGACCCCAAATAACCCAAACAATTTTGAGAAAGAACAAAGCTGAAGGTATCATGCGCCCTGATTTCATGCAGTCCTACAAAGCTACAGTAATCAAAATATTATGGTACTGGCACAAAAACAGACACATAGAACAATGGAACAGAATAGAGAACACAGAAATAAACCACACTTAGATGGTCAATTAATCTATGACAAAGGAGACAAGAATATAAAATGGGGAAAAGACAGCCTCTTTAATAAATGGTGCTTGGAAAAATGGACAGCTATATGCAAAGGGATCAAACTGGATCACTTTCTCATACCATATACAGGAATAAACACAATATGGATTAAAGACTTAAATGTAAGACCTGAAACCATAAAACTTCTAGAAAAAAACATAGGCAGTACGTTCTTTGACATCAGTCTTAACAATATTTTTTGGATGTATCTCCTCAGGCAAGGAAAACAAACGTAAAAAGAAACAAGTAGGACTACATCAAACCAAAAGCTTTTTGAAGAAAACCATCAACAAAATGAAAAGGCAGACTACTGAATGGTAGAAGATATTTGTAAATGACATATCCAATAAGGGGTTGATATCCAAAATTCATAAAAAATTCATGAAACTCAATACCATACCAAAAACACCCCAATCCATTTTAAAATGGGTAGAGGATCTGAATAGACATTATTCCAAAGAAGACATACAGATGGCCAACAGACACATGAAAAGATGTCTGTCAGAATAGCTACCATCAAAATGACAAGAAATAACAAGCGCTAGAGAGGGTATGGAGAAAAGGGAACCCTCATATACTACTGGTGGGATTGTAAATTGGTGCAGCCACTGTGGAAAACAGTATGAAGCTTCCTCAAAAACTTAAAAATAGAACTACCATATCATCCAGCAATTTCACTTCTGAGTATTTACCCAAAGAAAACAAAAACTCTAATTCAATAACATATGTGCAAAAGACAACCCTCAGAATGGGAGAACATATTTGCAAATGAAGCAACTGACAAAGGATTAATCTCCAAAATATACAAGCAGCTCACGCAGCTCAATATAAAAAAAACAAACAACCCAATCCAAAAATGGGCAGAAGACCTAAATAGACATTTCTCCAAAGAAGATATACAGATTATCAACAAACACATGAAAGGATGCTCAACATCACTAACCATTAGAGAAATGCAAATCAAAACTACAGTGAGTGATGGACCTAGAGTCTGTCATACAGAGTGAAGTAAGTCAGAAAGAGAAAAACAAGCACCGTATGCTAACACATATATATGGAATCTAAGAAAACAAAATGGTTCTGAAGAACCTAGGGGCAGGACAAGAATAAAGATGCAGATGTAGAGAATGGACTTGAGGACACAGGGAGAGGGAAGGGTAAGCTGGGACGAAGTGAGAGAGTGGCATTGACATTTATACACTACCAAGTGTAAAATAGATAGCTAGTGGGAAGCAGCCACGTAGCACAGGGAGATCAGCTCAGTGCTTTGTGACCACCTAGAGGGGTGGGATAGGGAGGGTGG
>NC_041220.1:122413325-122478608 GCF_002837175.3 Physeter macrocephalus
GAGGGTGGGAGGGAGACGCAAGAGGGAGGGGATATGGGGATATATGTGTATGTATAGCTGATTCACTTTGTTTTACAGCAGAAACTAACACAACATTGTAAAGTAATTATACTCCAATAAAGATGTTAAAAATAAATAAATAAATAAATAAAAAATATATGCACCCCTATGTTCATTGTAGTATTATTTATAATAGCCAAGATATGGAAGCAACCTAAGGTCCATTGATGGATGAATGGATAAAGAAGAGTGGTATGTATATACAGTAGAATATTAGCCGTAAAAAACAGTGAAATCTTGCCATGGGACAGCATGGATGGATCTAGAGGGTGTTACGCAAAGTGAAATAAATAGACAGAGAAAGATAAATTCCATATGATCTCACTTATACATAGAGTCTAAGAAACAAAACAAACAAAACAAAATGTAAACAGACTCATAGATGGAACAAATGGGTGGTTGCCAAAGGGCAGGGGTGTGGGGGAAATGAGTGAAATACATGAGGGAGATTAAGAAGTACAAACTTCTGATTATAAAATAAGTCATGGGGATGTAATTTTCACATAAGGAATATGGTCAGTAATACTGTAACAACTTTGTGTGGGGACAGATGATTGCTAGACTTCAGGTGTTGATCATTTCATAGTATAAATGTCAAATCACTATTTTATACTCCTGAAGCTAACATAATATTGTATGTCAACTATATTTCAATTAAAAAAAAGTAGATGAGATATATATAATATACAGATATAGATAGACAGATATAGATAATTACAGATATAATTATCAGTAATATATAATTATATACATATAATTATGTTAATATATAATATATTGCTGATTTTTTTTATTGGAGTATAGTTGCTTTACAATGTTGTGTTAGCTTCTACTGCACAGCAAAATGAATCAGCCATACATATACATATATCCCCTCCCTTTTGGATTTCCCTCCCAGTTAGGACGCCACAGTGCATTAAGTAGAGTTCCCTGTGCTATACAGTATTTTCTCATCAGCTGTCTATTTTATACATAGTATCAATAGTGTATATGTGTCAATCCCAATCTCTCAGTTCCTCCCACCCTACCCCTTTCCCCCATGGTATCCATATATTTGTTCTCTACGTGTGTCTCTATTTCTGCTTGGCAAATAAGGTCATCTATACCATTTTTCTAGATTCCACATATATGTGTTAATATACAATATTTGTTTTTCTCTTTCTGACTTACTTCACTCTTTATGACACTCTAGGTCCATCCATGTCTCTACAAATGACCCAGTTTTGTTCTTTTTTATGGCTGAGTAGTATTCCATTGTATATATGTACCACATCTTCTTTATCCATTTTATGCCACTTTATAAAAAATTTATGAAGCACTCCCACATATATTATCTCTTTAATATTCCTCATCATAATTCTGTGAGTTAGATAATTGTCTCGACTTTAATAAATGAAGGGAAAAGTTCAGAGAGATGATATGTATTATCTATCACTAACAATAAAAACAACCATATTAGGAGTAGTAATAGTAGCAGCAGCAATAATAGAGGGGTGGCAACTAATAATTGTTGAACACATACAATCATGAGAGGGTCTCTGAATAATATGTATATCTGTTTATTCCCATAAAAACATTGAGACCGTGAACATGATGGGGCAGAGCTTCCAGATATCAGCTACACTATTAAGAAAAGATTTTGCTGTGGATCCAGCAGTACTATGGAAGGGTGGGGAAAGATTTGGTGTGGTGGAGTAAAAAGAGTACCTAATATGGAATCAGGTGATCTATATCCTTAACCTTGGATCTACCACTAATTTTATCTTTGAAAATGGGCAAGTCATTTCTCCTTAGTTTCTTCATGTATAAAAGAAATGTTGACTAAGATCCTTTACAAATCTACCTCTTAGTGTTACTTTTTGCCTCATTGAGGTGGGCACTCAACTACCATAGTCTGGGAGAGGGGGAGAGAGGAATACAAGAATGTGAACTTAAGAATGAGAAAGAAAAGGAGGAGAAGGAGAAGAAAAGAAGTCCATTAAATACTCGTAGCATGAAAAATACTTTATAGGATATAACAATTAAAACTCTGATTCAAAATAGCTTTACCTGTCATTAGTAGGGGGTTTTATCTGTTTTTCAATTGAAGGGCAAATTATAGATTTACTTTACTGTGATATCCATTTTTGAAGAATAATCACTATCTTTGGGGAATCTAAGACTTAAAGATTGAAAAGTCTTGTATTTTGAAGACCAAAGATATATCTGAAAAACAACAATCTGTTTCTTTCAATATATGTTCTTGCATAATTTCACTTAAACAGAATGTCCTTCTTTTGACAACTGGTGAACTATGTCCCTGAGGGGTAAAGAGAGATGTATTTTATGTACTAGATACTACTTCCTTTGATACATGAAGAATAAACTTTTCATTTAACTTCCTTTTTCTAGCTGACATTTTTTTGCTGATTTATTGCAGCTAAAGGATAAATATAAGTATGTATTTATGTAATCTCAGAAGCTTCTTGCTAGTTGTAAGGTGGTAAAGAAACTACTTTCTATCATTTAATTCTCTCATGTCTAGAGGAGTAGTTTTACCTTTTGAATGCTAAAGGAAGATATCTTCTCAAGGCCATGCTCTACCTGATATATTTTTTTAAATTATGTATTTCAGGCCCTGCTTGATACTCAGAATCTTTTGCGTGCACAAATCACAAATTTTACGTTCAACCTGGGATTTTCAGGGAAATTTTACCATACAGGTAAGAAAAAAGAGATTAACTATTCTCATTAAAGCCTCTCTGATCACTCTTTTTAAAATTATGACCCCCTTCTTCACACCTTCCTGTATTCCCTGTGTCTCTCCCCTACTTTATTTTCTTCATATTTTTCTATTTCATTTAACCTATTATTTTTTCACATTTACAAAATGTTAATAGTTGGAAAGTTTATTCACCATATTATTATTTAATGGGCTTTTTTTCTATTGAACTATAATTTACATATATAAAACTGCATAAGTAATAAGTATAGTGCTCAATGAATTTTCACAAAGTGTACAGAGCTCCATAACCAGCATGCAGATCAAGAAAGAGATACTTCCAGAATCTCACACACCCCCTCCCTTGTGCTGCCTTAGTCACTAGTTTCCCTCAAAGAAAACCACTATCCTAACTTCTAATATCATAAATTAGTTTGCCTGGCTTTGAGATGTGTATAAAAGGAATCATATAGTATGGACTCTTCTATATACAGCTTGTTTTGTTCAACATTATTTTGGTTTTGCAGACATCATTGTGTACAATTGTAATTCTTTCATCATCATTGTTCTGTAGTATTCCATTTTTTGAATTTACCAGAACTTCTTTATTCCATTTCTCCAATGTGGATGGTTGGGTTGTTTCCAGTCTTTGGCTTTTTTTTGCATAGTTGCGTTAAGAACATTTTTGTACCTGTCCTTCAGAGGACATATGTATTCTTTTCTGTTGGTTATCAACCAGGAGTAGAATTGCTAGTTATGTGGTACATTTATGATCAGCTTTAGTAGAAAATGCCAAACAGATTCTCAGAGTGGTTGTACCAGTTTTTATTTCCAACAGTATGTAAGTTTTCCTGTTGCTCTACATTCTCACCAGTATTTAATATTATTTGTCTTTTTAACTTTAGCCTTTCTGGTGGGCAGTAGAGATATCATATTATGTATGATTTAAATGCACATTTCACTAAGTAGTGAAACTGAGCTTCTTTCATATATTTATTGACCATTTGGATATCTTCTGTTTTGAAATACCTCAGTGTTTTTTTTTTATTGAGTTGTCTGCTTTTACTTATTGATTTGTAGAAATTCGTTATATACTCTTAATGAGCCCTTTATCAGTTATCTGTGTTGCAAATACTTTCTCCTAATGTGTGGTTTATCTTTTTTACATTCCTACTGGTATTTTTTGATGAACAAACATTTTAATGTAGTCCAATTTATCTTTTTTTTTTCCTTTTTGGTGTCTTTTTAAAGACATCTCTGCATGCCACAAGATCATGAAAATATGTTCCTACATACTTAAAATGTATGTATTTGAGATCCATCTGGAATTGATTTTTGTGTATGTGTGAGATAAGGGCCAAGTTACCTTCTTTTTTTCCATAAAGATGTCAAGTTGGTACCAAGTATTGAAAAGACCATCCTTTTCTCACTGTACCATGGTATCATCATTGTCACAAATTAGATGACCATATATATGTGGACTCTGTTTCTATACTCTCCCGTCCATTGGTTCCATTTGTTTCATCATAGTGTCTTATTTACTTTAACTTTATAATTAATTTTAATATCTGCTATTGTAAGTCCTCTAAGTTTGTTCATCTTCTTCAAGATTGCCTTGGCAATTCTTGGCCCTTTGCATTTTTATGTAAATTTTAAAATCAGCTTACCAATATCCACAAAGAACTGCAAATTTTTATTTAAATTTTTTTTAATTTTATTTAAATTTAACACCTTAAAGTTTTATTTAAATTACATTAAATCTATTAATTAGTTTTGGGAGAATTGCTATCCTAAATATTGAGTCTTCCTATTCTTGAACAAATTTAGGTCCTCTTTAACTACACGTGATACAACTTTATTGTTTTTATATTAATTCCTTGGTGGGGTTTTTTGATGCAATAGTAAATGGTGTCTTTTTTTAAAGTTTTCCATTTCTCTGTTGATAGTATAATAATAATAATATAATTTATTTTGTGTACTGATCTTGTATTTAGCAACCTTGCTACATTCACTTATTAATTTTATAGTTTATAGATTCTTTTGGATTTTCTACCTATTCAATCATATAATTTTTGAATAGTAAAAATTTTATTTCTTCCTTTCTAAGCTTTATGAATTTTTTTCTTTTCCTTGCCTATTGCACTAGGTTGGATCTCCCATAAACATTAAAGATGGTGATAGTAACACTCATATCTTGTTCTTGACCTCAGGGGAAATCCTTCAGTAGTTTTCTTCCTGTTCTTGAGGGGAATTCTTTCAATGGACAGTTTTATAGAAAGTCTTTATTAGCTTAAGAAAGCTCCCTTCTACTCCTAGATTTCTAAATGTTTTATCATGAATGGATGTTGAATGTACTTTATTTTTAAATTATCTGTTGTCTTTTTTCCCTCACTAAAATGAACACTCTACAAAGGCTTTACTGCTGTAACACCAGCAAGTAGGACAGTGCCTGTTGACAAAAAAATGAATTAATGAATAAATGATTGAATGAAAATAAAATTACCTTTATTTTAACTATTAGTATTTATATGGAACAAGGTCAGAGAATAAAATTTGACCATGTTGTGTTATGAAAGAAAATCACTCTAAATATTAAGAATAATTAAAACTTTTTCCCAAACATAATAGAAATATAATAAAGCACTCCTGGCAACTCAATTTTTTGCCCAGTGATGAATGCTAAAGAATGACTGTAGCCAGTGGCTCTCCTTCATTCTTGTTTCTGAAAGAGTTGTCCTCTTTCCTTACTTGGGTACTTCCCACAGCTCACAGTAGGTATATCCTCTGTCTAAGCCAGGGACAGTAGAACACAGGAGGAATCTAAGGAGAAGGCTTGAAAGAGTTTTGTTGTCTGTATAAGACCTGCAAACTTCCACAAAAACTTAGCTAGGCTTGTCTAAAAACAGTAAAATCAGTTTTCAATGGGAACAGATATAAAATTTAATACTCTGAATCCTTCAAAAATTAAATATTGTAAAGTTTAACTGAATTACACGGCCTTCCTTTCTAAATGAGTAACTCCTTTTTCTATTAAAAATTCTATTTTATTCAGTCTTTAAGGGAAGGAGAAAAACACCACTGTCATACTGGTAAGACTTCATTTCAGGACAGGGTTTCATCTTGTTTGATGTACTTTACTTTTTGAAAGATTTGTGCATTTGGGCTTCCCTGGTGGCGCAGTGGTTGAGAGTCCGCCTGCCGACGCAGGGGACACGGGTTCGTGCCCCGGTCCGGGAAGATCCCACGTGCCGCGGAGCGGCTGGGCCCGTGAGCCACGGCCGCTGAGCCTGCGCGTCCGGAGCCTGTGCTCCGCAACGGGAGAGGCCACAACAGTGAGAGGCCCGCGTACCGAAAAAAAAAAAAAAAAAAAAAAAAGATTTGTGCATTTTGTGAGAAATAGAGAGATGAAAGAATAAAAATTATAGTTCCCTTTTAGTGAGAAGCACCATATTCTAGGTACTTAGCTAAGCACTTTTCATGTACCTTTTCATTGAATCCTACGAGTTAAAGAATGTGTTACCTTGTTTTCTAGATAATAACATAGAAACTCAGAGGGGCCCAAGGTCATATAGCTACTTAAGTGTCAAAAAATACTCTTAACTTAAGGTCAGTCAGAGACCAAGTCTTATGTATTAGAAAAAAAAAAAATGGGTTTTTACCATTTAATTGGCAATCCTTGATTAAGGAAGCTGAATGGCAAAAGGTTCCTTCCCCTTATCTATAGGTTCTTTAGGTTTATATATTTTCCCAAATCACTGAGAACCAACAGTATTTGTAAATTCTATCACAGAATTAATTAACAATGTGAAGAGCAATGTTACGAGAATTAGTAAATGCTAATCTTATTTCTAAACTCCACATTTGGTCAGTGAATGATGGTTAAGGGTCCTGAATTTTGAGTTGTGTAATCTGGGTTAGAATTCAGGTTCTGAATTCAGGTTCTATCCCAGTATTCCCAGTGACTCGTGACAAATTACTTTGCCTCTCCAAATATCAATTTCCTTATCTGTAAAATGGCGTTAGCAGTAGCCCCTAGCGCATAGGGTTGTAGTGAGAATTAAATGAGACTATACTTGAAAAACAGTTAAGACAGTCTCAGTCAATGATGGTTTTTAACATAATATCAGAATAGGAAATACTACAGATAAAATACTGCAGAGACATAAGTTATTTAAATAGATAAATAATATAATAATAATTTGCATTAACTATAAAATTTCAGTGTAGTTTTGTAACAACTTAAGAAATGACACTTAAAATTGAGGAATTTGACTTCTAGTTCTTCTCTCTCCAGTTCTGACAAAAGTGTGTAAAGTGGAGGAATAAAGGAGTGGCAAGAGGCCAGCACAATCCAACCATGAATAACTATGTTGCAGCTGTTCTTTATCATGATGTTAAAGTGTTAGGCAACAGACACTTGTTCTCCATATAATTAATTCTGATGTAAAACATCCCCAAAGTAGGATTAAAGGAAATCAGATAAGAGAGAGTTATAAAGAAAAAAGGAAAGGCATACCATTATGCCTACTATGATTTTACATGTCTGTCAGAGGGCAGACATTGTTTGTCTGACTCTTGCATGATTAATATGTATGAATATTTTAATAGCAGATTTCACCATGATATTCAGGAAAGGACACCAAATACCTGAGCAATCTTTCCAAAGAATTCTGAAATCTGTTGTGCTGTCCTCATAAATAAACTTTGGGTAAAGGCCAAGTAGAAAAATGAATAAAGAGATAAGAAGAAGGATGCAGGGAAAGATAGGAGTTACAGGAGACGGGGAATAGAGATTGAAAGTAGTAGGAAGGGTGACTCTTCATAAACTAGGAACTCTCAGCTCACTTTTCCCAGGGGAGGTGGAAATCAGAAATGAACTGACTGCTGGGAAACCCCAAGAGACATCTGCCTATTTTCAGTATGGGAAAGTAAAACTGCAACAGGTAACTGACTGTAATCTTAACTAATATGGTGTCCTGAGGACATACAAAATGTTAAACAAGAGGAGAGTATGTAAGTAGAGATGTTTAATTGCAGGGAAACCAAATGACATCATCCTTATGTAAAAACAAAACAACAACAACAAAAAACCCAACATGTATTTAAGCATCAGCAGTCGCACATAGCTAATATTTCTTTACCAGGGCCGCCTTATTTATCTCCTAAAAGGTAGCAGGACGCAAGACTTCGCCATGATTGGGGTCATCAGATATTCTAAGCCCCGACCTCCATTTTCCTATTCCTTTGCATTCC
Organism: Physeter macrocephalus; assembly: GCF_002837175.3. NCBI lineage: Eukaryota > Metazoa > Chordata > Mammalia > Artiodactyla > Physeteridae > Physeter > Physeter macrocephalus. The sequence continues at coordinate 122,421,340 of NC_041220.1, forward strand.
TCTCTAGATGGCTTCTCAGAGCTGTAAGATAATCACTCAGAAGCCCCAAGAATGCTCGATGCGCGTGACTCGTTTATCAGGCCAGTCAGTTAATATAATGGCTTGATCAGTTCTTACATTCTTAAATACAATGTCCCCTCTGCCACATAACACTCATGTCAGTGGCCCCCCCATGCAGTATTATAGTGGAAAAAAAAAAAAAACTCACAGAGACATGTAGAAGAACAGGAGCAAGAAATACAGGAGGGAAAGACATGGGCATTTTAGATTACTCAGTATGTGCCGGGACTGTGTAGACACTTCCTCCCAAATAGAATAAAATAGGTATTGCTATCCATGTGTTGCCTACATGAATACCAACATTAAAGGGGTTATGTGACTTGCCCACAGTCACACAACTCAAATGTGTTGGAAACTACAAATAAACTAAAAACTTCTGACTCCAAAGGCTATACTTGTTCAACTATACTGTGGTAACATGAGTGTATGATGAAGAGGAAAAAATAAGGGAAATAAAACAGATTCAAGGTTTTTTTTTTTTGGTATGCGGGCCTCTCACTGTTGTGGCCTCTCCTGTTGCGGAGCACAGGCTCCGGACGCGCAGGCTCAGCGGCCATGGCTCACGGGCCCAGCCGCTCCGCGGCATGTGGGATCCTCCCAGACCGGGGCGCGAACCCGCGTCCCCTGCATCGGCAGGCGGACTCTCAACCACTGCGCCACCAGGGAAGCCCAGATTCAAGTTAAAGATGCCCTTTACAGAGAGAGAAAAAGTTCCTTCATATCAGCAGAGTATTGATACTCAAGTATATGAAAGTGAAATTGAAGACTTTCCTTGTTGAAAGATTATTTTATTCCACTCAGTCTATATCACTAATTCTGTTCTTCCTGCATACAGTGGAGCAACCATACAGCCTCATACTACATCTTTATCTTTGGTCTCCTTCACTGCACAGTAAATCATCGGATCTGATTCTTTTCCTACCAATAGGCTCTGCCTTCCTTCTCTTGGAAAATTAAATGAAAGAAGAGTGGTAACAAGCACCAGGCTCAGCTGGCTGAGCCAGGGAAGCAGTCCATCCTCCATCTTTAGCCCCTAGGGCCCTATTAGAACCAGTCACATCAGAACTGCTATTGAAAATATGAGAGGAGGTTTTTTTCTCCACAAAGGGACATCATTTGAAGAAACCACTGTTCTAGGACCTTACTGGATTCAGTGTTGTGGCTGAAATTAAAGTGTGGCTGCATAATTTTGTGATGATTAATATCGTTTTATGATATGCCAGGACAGGCACCTTACACTGCTCTCATTTCATGCTTTAGTAAAGAAACTCTGCCTGGGGAAATAAAAAGAGACTCCTACCCCCTCACATAAGTTAGAGAACTGTGTAATTTCCCACACTCAACTAAACTGCAGGTCATGGAAAATGGAGGAATTTAAACAAGCTCAAATATGAAAAATCAGAGGAACAACAAAAAAGCTGACTCTCAAGGAAATGGAGGTCTCTTGATGGAAAGTTTGCTTCCAAGAACTTGAGAGAAAGACCAAACATGAGGAACATAAGTAGCACCAAGGAGCATGGTGGTACTTGGATTGTTTTACAATGACTTCACCACTTCTCACCTTCTTTCTATCACTGTCTTTGCTTTCTCTTTCCTTCAGTTTTCTCTCATTTTCTCAATAATAATTCCTACATTTCCCTTTTTTCTCCTTTTTATGCCTTAGTTTTCACTAAATATATACTGAGCACCTTCTTCTCAGACTTAAGGAGTAACCCAAATAAATTATGGAATTATTTTGTTGCAACTGTTGTGTCACAACCCATGTCTAATGATCAACCATTAGAGCTCTGCTGCACATTTCCTCACTCATATTCCCTTGACTACATTCCCAACTTATCCCCCATTCTCTCCAAACTGCAAATTATATAAATATCCTAAAAGTTAGAAGTTCTAAAGTCCTTTGGAATGATTGTGTACTTCCATCTTGCACTGATTTTATATCCATGTCTCATGGTTTAAAACTTTAAAAAGAGTTGTGGGCTTCCCTGGTGGCACAGTGGTTGAGAATCCGCCTGCCGATGCAGGGGACACGGGTTCGTGCCCCGGTCCGGGAAGATCCCACATGCCGTGAAGTGGCTGGGCCCGTGAGCCATGGCCACTGAGCCTGTGCGTCCGGAGCCTGTGCTCTGCAACGGGAGAGGCCACAACAGTGAGAGGCCCGCGTACCACAAAAAAAAAAAAAAAAAAAAAAAAAAAAAGAGTTGTATCACAGTCTCTGGTTGTTCCCCAAGTAACATATTTTCCTTTGTTACATTTCATGTTCCAAGTCTTATATGTAACTAATATAGTATAAATGGTACCTTCTAAATATATATATACGATTACATAATTAGATGGACGGATGGATGGATGGATGGATGGATGGATGGACAGATAGATATACAGATAAACAGGCAATCAGTATAACTAAAATTAATTGAATAATCTCTCTCCTCTCCCCCCTCCCAAGGAACTGAAGAGGAAGATGAAGGTGATGACCATCTTTTGGGGTCTGTGGATGAGTTCTGGTGGTTTCCACATATGTGGAGCCACATGCAGCCCCATCTCTTCCACAATGAGTCATCTTTGGTGGAGCAGATGATTCTTAACAAAAAATTTGCCTTAGTAAGTAACTCACTTTGAACACTACATTGAATTAATGTGCACTGACTACAGAAATGACCAGCTTTTTATACTGAGAATGTCTTAGAGGTTTTTGGCATATTGGCACTTTTTAAGCAGGCTTTTCTATGTGATCATTAGAACAATTTGGTAGTGCATCCTTTCAGTATGTGACTTTTGACTTTGTATTGGGTGCTTATCACTATGCTTAATGCTTTGAGGGGTCTGCTTTAAAAGGAACTTCGCAAGACACTCACAGGCCTCAGTTACATGACATTAGGGTCAGAGCTCATAAAAGATGGTTCCCATCCAGAAGGAGCTTCCTGCTGCAATGCAAAAGAAAAATATACACATAAAACAAGTCTCCACATAGAAAGCAAACTTATGGTTACCAAAGGGGATGGGGGAGGGATAAAGTAGGAGTTTGGGATTAGCAGATACAAACCACTATATATAAAATAGATAAACAACAAAGTTTTACTGTATAACACAGGGAACTAGATTCAATATCCTGTAATTAACCATAACGGAAAAGAATATGAAAAATAATATGTGTATATATAATTGAATCACTTTGCTGTACACCAGAAACTAACACAACATTGTAAATCAACTACAGTTCAATTTTTTTTTTAAGTCTCCAATAAAATGAGATATTCCAGGACCTAGTACCAGACCGTGTAGACATAAAACCTACAGTTCAGAGAAGTAAGTGTCATTGGGAGTGCCCAGGGAAATGTGCAAATAGGAGTTTAGGTACACTCTGAAATAAGAATAAGATTTAAGCATCAGGGAGAATTTGTAGTTAAATGAGACTGAGGGAAAACACCAGGTAGGAGACCATATTGTGGGTATGAGGTAATGAAGAGTCGATTCAGAAAGGCAATAGAATTGGGAAGAAAACTATTTCAAAGACATCACATACATATAATATAGGATAGAACATTCACTTGACTGAGCAGGATACACTGTTTTATACTATAGGGATTCTGATTCTGGACAGGGAAATTTACAGTAAAAGATCTAATACATACAGTACATTGTAAAATGTGCTTGTGGGGCTTCCCTTGTGGCGCAGTGGTTGAGAGTCCGCCTGCCGATGCAGGGGACACGGGTTTGTGCCCCGGTCCGGGAAGATCCCACGTGCCGCGGAGCGGCTGGGCCCGTGAGCCATGGCCGCTGAGCCTGCGCGTCCGGAGCCTGTGCTCCGCAACGGGAGAGGCCACAGCAGTGAGAGGCCCGCACACCGAAAAAACAAAAAAAAAAAACATAAAATGTGCTTGTGATGAGCGGAGACGGTATACAGTGATTAACAAGACAATAAGGCTTATGTTTGGGGTGGGGAGGATGTTTTATCTTTGTTTCTATGAATTATTCTAATGGGCACACAAACATGCGGAGGGAGTCCAGACAAGTAATTGTTTATTGACCCAGCATTCTCCCTCCCTGGGCAGGGAGTACTTTGGGGGCAGGAACTATATTCTGTCTACCACAGTTCCTAGCTCATAAACGTACTCCGTGAGTATGTGTAGTATAAATGATCAAGGCAGCAGAAATTACCACTCAAAAAGCAAGTGAAGTGTAATATATCTTTATTTATTACAGCATTTCTCTTATTTGCAAACCCCAAAACTTACATTACAATGTTCACAGATTATGTTGTTCATAAATCTAAAACCATCAAATCATGTTTCTAGGTAAATTCTAACTAAATGTAGACTAAACCTAGGGTGCAAAATAATTAAAATACACTACACTGGTTAATTTGGATATGAGTTGGAAAATTCTAAAATATAACCACTCCATTGACAGACAGAAAATGTTTTTCTAGAGATTTGAAATCCTGACCCCAAAACTAGAAATGACTGATTTGAAGTATAATCTGCTCAATTTTGAGATTTCCTACACATACATGCCTTTCCTAACATTATAGCTCCAAAACCCTGAAGATATACTATTTCCTTACATACCTTCCCTTAACATATTTATACTCTAAAATGGCATAGAGAGATTATGGCTTTAACTCTGTGGAAACAAGAGCACGTGTTACATCTCCCTTGGCTGGCCACTCAGCCATGTTAACTATTAGTTTTTTTGGCTTAATCAGAATTTAAGAAAGTACTGATGCCCACTTGCCCACTTATCATGGAATGTATTCTACATAAACTTCTAAAGCCCCAAGATGTTTTAGTTGAAACACATGATACCTTACTCAGATTTGTACAAGAAAAGGTTAGAATTTATAAAATATATTGCTTTTTCCATGAGGATATAGAAGACCAAATATTTATGGGTAGTATCAGGAGCTCATACTTATCTTTTAACTTCAGTCTACTCCCCAAAATAGACAGCTTCAAGTATACCTTTGCCAGGCATTGATATTTTGTCAAGAAAGCAAGAATAGTGTCCTACATGCTAATATTGTGTATATATTTTGACAGTATTGGCAAAAACTCCTGTGAGACGGAGAGCCAGTATTTTTTCACCAAAAGTATAAACAGGAATAGTAAACAGCATGTAAAAGTGGGTAAACATTGCCACAGTTTGTAATATGGAGCACTAAAAATCCCCTCAATGCAGCAAACATTAATTCTATGATCTTCAGAAGTCTACAAGACTGTCAATATTAGCAACGTTAATCAGCAAGAGAGGATGTGGAGAAGAAAATAACTTTGTAGTTTCTTTTTAAATCTGTGGAGAAAGAGAGGAATTTGTAAAAGAAGAGAATACATAAAGTAAAAGAACATACCAACAAAAGATAAACTGAGAAGTGAGGAGGAAGATTTTTAGGTTTGTTGTTATTGTTGTTTAGGTAGCCTTCAAAAAAACAGTTTATCAAGGCAGATTTGATGAAAGACATGACATTCACTGTTATATTCTCCTGAAAATAGAACATTATCTAAAATAATGGTATTCTATTATGACTTGGATGAATGAATCAATGCATGCCAATATTATGGTTATACCTAACAAATGTAAATACTTGAAAGTACATACAGTAAGAACCGATGCACAGGAGTTATACATTTTTTGGAATTCTCAACTACAGAGCATCATGAATTGAAAGAATAATTCAAAATTGAAATTTAGTCATTCTTAACCTCAAGTGCCAAGCAGAGGATATTTCTTAAAAATGTCATTCCTAGCTTCAGGTTGACAACCCAAATTATGGTCCTTGAGGCAGTAGGGGACATTCATAAAAGTTTAATCAAATACAGAACTGGTCTGCTTTTTTGTCAGGAGAGGACACACATGAAAAGAGATTGAATCCAGTGTCAGTCCCTCCCCAGCCATAACAACGTGAAAGAGAACAGAAGCATTTGGGAACAGTAATTAGTACATAACACACATTCAGTAGATAACAGCTGTTGTTTTTATTATCATTATATTCAGTATCATAAAACTGCCATCTTCAGTTTTTACCTAGGCTCCTGAGGTGTTTAGAGTGACAGGTAAAAGGGACAAAAATCTTCAAGTTTAAAAGCTTACTTTGTTATTGGAAAGATCTGGTTCATGTGAATTCGACACATATTCTAATGCGTGTTAATTCTTTTACTTTCCACTAAGGCATTAGGGTTACAAAGCTGCTTTGCTGCTAAATTTAAAGATGTAATAAGAAAAGTTCAAGTGTTTTATTTTCTTTTTTTATATATTCTGTATTATTTCCTTTAATTCTTACAGCAACCCTGAATTGTAAGTATATTTATTCTCACACTATAGAGAAGAAAACTGAAAAGTCAGAGAAATACAGTGACACACTCATGATGATAAAGCTCACTAGTGGTAGAATTTAAAACCAGAAATCCTGGGGACTTCCCTGGCGGTCCAGTGGTTAAGACTCCGTGCTTCCACTGCAGGGGGTGCGGGTTTGATCCCTAGTCGGGGGAATTAAGATCCCACAGGGCACGTGGCGCAGCCGAAACAAACAAACAGAAAACCCGAGAAATCCTGGTTTTCTAAAACTGCATAAATTGTGATCTCCAAGTTTCCTCACTAGCCTCCCAAACCAATTCACACATGTAAGTCTAGATTTCTCTTTTGCCTGGTAATCCAAGGGAGTATCTGGTAATTCTGCTAACATTAAGAGGAATTGAGCGCTAGAGGTGGAACTAATAGGGCAACTTTTCCCTTAGGTTCCCAAAGGTTCCCTACAGTAGGCAGAGATTCTACAATGTTGGGAAGGGAGACAAACAACTGAATCTGAGGAACTTTCCACATGACTATCATTTATCATGTATGGATATAGAGTCTACTCTTATTCAAAGAAACTATTTTGGAGGAATTCTGCCTCAGCTCTCATCTCACTAGATCTAAGAACCAGCAGTATTGTGCTGATATTGCATTTCTAAATTGGGTCACGTTCTGCTTTTTTCCACCGGTTTGGAAGCTCTAAATTTAAAGATGAGCATGCGTGTTTCCCAATGAAGGAACTGAAAGACGTACAAAGAAGCAACTGGGTGTTCAAACAAGACTAGAGGCCAGGGATAAAATGTAATATTCACACGAGTGATTTAGAGGACACTTAAATACTTTTCCAGCTCAGAGAATCTGAGACTATGATGTAAGGCTCTTTGGTTGGGCCTTCTCTATCACCATCTACAGCCAAACACCTGCTATTTTCATTGAGTTTTAGCAAACACATCTGACCTATTAATCCTGTTGCACAATGTGGACACTTCTGTCTCACAAGGGAATTTAATGTCTGTTTTAATTTACTTTGAAAGCTCTAACTGCTTACTGTGGAAGGTCGAGCAAATCCTTTAAGCAAACTTGCATTTGATGATTACAGCCATCAGGAAATACAGCTTTAGAGGTTGATTAGAAGAATATTTTTAGTTATCAAATATGGGCTAATTCACTTATTAAAATGAAATTTCAACAGGGGATTTTTTTTGAAAGGTACCATTTTTGAGGCAAAAATTAATTGTAACGTTAATTATTGACCTACAACACAGTAGAAATATCTATTACACAGTTTTTAAAATTCCATTGGAAAAATAAAATAACTTATTGCATTTAAACCTCAAAAAATATCATCAGTATATATACTCTCAGTTGGAGAATTGGATTTACATTTTAGTGAATTATGGAAGTTTAATTTTTAGAGATAAAATAATTAGTAGAAATTTTATCATAGAACTCATTGCCAATATCAATTATACTTAGCACTGTTTACAGACAATACCATTAAAACTGGTAGTAGTGAAACAATGTTCCCGATCCTGAAAACATAAAATCTTGCCCAGGATTGTACCTTTTGATTGTATTATCATTATTCTTTCAAACAGTGTCCTTTCCCCCCCTCTTTTCCAAGTTCAGCAGAACCCACTAATTTACATTAGCTGAAATGTCTAGTGTCAATTATGCAACTCTTTAGGTTAGTGAGCACATTAACTTTTCTAAAATGGAAATAAAGATTATAGTATCAAATATAATTTAAAATATATTGAAAGACTTGCTGGCTTAAGGAATACATAATAATCTTTTAATTAGTTTGCTTGCCAGCTAGAGAATGAATGAACGTTATCATTTTTACTTCAGAGAAGCACTTTATAAAAAAGGGACATTAGATTTTCATTTTATTGATATTGAAAACAAAGTATAATTCTAATGGTCCTAATAGAAATAGAGCTCAACTCAGGATGCACAAAGTCTAGTCTGAGCTGGTAGACCACTTCTGGACTAATGCAAACAGCACAGTTAAGAAAGACACTAGCCATTATTCAGAGCAGGATGACCAATATGGTGAAGTATATAATTTACTTCACTCACAAAAAGAATGTCTGAAGGAACTTGGAGAGGGCAAGAAATAGAAGAGAAGACTAAGGGATATATTATCAGTGTTAATATTAAACTTAAAAGTACTGGTATGGCCATGCCACTTATTACAATATTGAAACGCGTCAATACCCCCAGTACCACCTCAGACCCTCCTGGTGCATGTCGCAAACCTCCCAACTGAAGGGGCCTGGCTCATGGCTCCAACATCCAGCTCCAGCTCTACAGCTGGCAACAGGTCTGATTGATCAGTGGATGGCATGCTGGCTGGTAAATATTTTGAATGTTACCCCTGAGTATGATTAATCAATCAATGAAAGTAAAATCCTCACAACAGCTAACTTTGTGTCTGCTTTGGCTTTTTCGTGTCTCCCACTCCAGGTTCCCAATCATTCAGTAGTTTCTGTGAATTCTTCCTTTTGTACCATATCCTACTCCATTTCAAAACTTTCCATCCCCACTCCACTTCCAAATTTTTTATCCCACATCTGGATCATTGCAGCAGCATCCAAACTAGTCTCCCTAATTCCACATTCTTTTCCTTTAATTTATGCTCAGATCAGGGAAAACTGTGAAACTTGAAATTCTATTATTCTGTTTTCCCTACATGAAACAGAACCTTGTACTTCAGTGAGAAAGATTCTTGACTCTCCAGAGGAAATGTAGGAAGAGAACTCCAGACATTGTGCTTAGTGCTTTCCACCTACCTATCCTCAATTAATCCTCACAGCCACCTGTGAGCCTAGTTATTCCCATATTTAAAATGCAAAAAGTGAGGCTCAGAGAGCTTATGTAACTTTCTTAAAATCACACTGCCAGTGAAAGCTGGAGAAAGGATTTGATCCCAGGTCTGTCAAGTTCCAAAGCCCCCATAACCAACATGGTTTGGGTAATTGAAAGTTGCCATGCCACTGATACTGCTATTGATTGCTGTTACAAAAACCTCACAACCAGAATGTTATTACTTCCTGAAGAGTTATATTTTTTAAGCAAATTCAGAACATTAAAATCTGGCTTTTACAATGTTTTTCTTTTCAGTCGCTGTTTATATGATTCATGTAATTTCCTGTGTTTGTGCAACCATCACATAAGTATGGTGCAACATCACTGTCCTGACGGCTATTATAAATACCAGAGGGTATGCAATAGTTATAACAAACAAAGATCAATAGCAACTTCTCTATTCTGTCAATAATATTACTTCAGTTAAAATTAATACCATGCAGACTTCAAGACTCCTAGTCTAATCAACCTTTTATATATTTTCAGAAAGATTAAATGTGTTTGCAAATACTTCGGGAATTTAAGCCTGTGTCTGGATTGTTTATAGGTTTATTACCTCTCAAGGACCCCAAAGGTCCATGTTAAACTCACGGCTTCAAACTCTGAGAAAGCTGGATTAGACTAAACCCTTCAATTCCTCCACTATGTCTCTAGATAATTTCATTTTCAGTTATTTTGCTACAGCATAAAAAAATAAAGCTTCATAGATTCATTTTTTTACATTTCTACAAACTCCTTCATGTGTTTACTTGAAGAAATTTTAGCAATTCAAAAAAATCAACCTGGCCTGTGCAAAGTACAAGTGTTTACATCATTCTTTTGAGTATTCTTAAAAAAGCACACCCTTTAGAGGTATGTTTAGTTATGAGACACTCAACAAAGCTATGACGATAATTCAAAACTTTGAAGGGAACTCTAAGAGAGGAAAACAGCATGCTCTGTTAAATGAAACTAACTTGAAATAAACTACATAATTATTAGGGAGGACTAGAAGAAAATCTGTCACTCTCCCCGAAATAATTCTTTCTGAGAGGTTACAAGTGAAAATGAAGGTTAAAGCTGAGTATACATACCTTTTGTAAACCTTTTTCTGTATTGGTACTGAATTATTAGCTTAACTTTCGTTTCTGAAATTTCTTTTTTTTCTTCCAGTTTTATTGAGATATAATTGATACACAGCACTGTATAAGTTTAAGGTGTGCAGCATAATGATCTGACTTACATACATCATGAAATGATTACCACAGCGAGCTAACATCCATCATCTCATACAGATGCAAAATTAAAGAAATAGAAAAAATATGTTTTTCCTTGGGATGAGAACTCCGAGGATTTATTGTCTCAGCAACTTTCTTTATATTTTTATCATGTCGTGTATTATATACCTAGTACTTCCTTTATCTTGTAACTGGAAGTTTGTACCTTTTAACTACTATCCTCCCCATCCCCTACATCTGGTAACTACAAATCTGATCTCTTTTTCTATGAGTTTGTTTGTTTTTGAAGTATAACTGACCTACAACACCATTTTAGTTCCTGTTACACAACATAGTAATTTGATGTTTTTACACGTGTTTCTGGAATTTCTTAACGCATTTGGCTTGCTAAATTTCATTAAAGTTCTTCAAATAATTCAGCTATTAACTTGGGGTAGTACTTGAAGGGGAAGATGTAGTGTCAAGAAAGGGCTTTTGCTGATGTCATTGTTATGGCCTTATCAAATTTATGGTTCACCAAGGATTTTTTAATTCTGTTTCAAATTTTTTCCCATTCAGGTTGTTCCATAATATTGAGCAGAGTTCCCTGTGCTATACAGTAGGTCCCTGTTAGTCATCCAGTTTAAATACAGCAGTGTGTACATGTCAATCCCAAACTCCCTAACCATCCCTTCTCCCACTCTGCCCCCACCCCATAACCATAAGTTTGGGGACCTACAGATTGTCATACTGAGTGAAGTAAGTCAAAGTGAAATATCGTATGATATCGCTTATATGAGGAGTCTATAAAAAATGCTATTTTGGAGATTAATCCTTTGTTGTTTCATTTGCAAAAAAAAAAAAAGTGATACAAATGAACTTGTCTAGGAAGGGGAAAGGACTCACCAAGGATATTTATAGCTCCTACTTTATACATAATATCAATTACTTTTTCCAGAAGAAATGTATACTGTTTGGTAAAACTTTTTTTAGATAAGGCTGATAATGAGAGTGTATCTTCTTTTTATTTATTTATTTGTTTGTTTATTTATTTATTTATTTATTTTCGGCTGTGTTGGGTCTTTGTTGCTGTGCGTGGGCTTTGCGCGTGGGCTTTCTCTAGCTGCGGCGAGCGAGGGCTACTCTTCACTGTGGTGCGAGGGGCTTATCATTGCGGTGGCTTCTCTTATTGCGGAGCACAGGCTCTAGGCACATGGCTTCAGTAGCTGTGGCACGTGGGCTCAGTAGTTGTGGCTCGCGGGCTCTAGAGCGCAGGCTCAGTAGTTGTGGCGCACGGGCTTAGTTGCTCCCCGGCATGTGGGATCTTCCTGGAGCAGGGCTCGAACCCGTGTCCCCTGCATTGGCAGGCAGATTCTTAACCACTGTGCCACCAGGGAAGTCCTGTGTGTCTTCTTTTAAGGTGTGTCTTCTCTTAAATAAGAATCCTGAGTTTTGGCGGGGAATGGAAGTGATGGTGGACGGATTCTTAGTTTACCTCAGTTCCTGTGTTTTACTTATTGTTGTTTCAATAAGAAAGAGAATAATATTAATAAGATGAAAGGAAATTAAATTGCACTTGACCTATAATGTTGCTTATATCTTTCATTCTCTACATCTCAGTAAGATAATTTGTTTTATTACCCCTACTTGGAAAATAAAGAAATTGAGGTTTGGTGAAGTTGTATAACCTGCCCAAGGTTCTAATGAAGGGCAGCACTGAGACTGAGCCCAGGACTTCTAAATTTGTGCTTCCTCCATGATACTAAACTGTTCCCTATGCCCGAGATTCCCTGATAGATACTGATCATTTTATTGTCATGGGTTTGACTTTGTTTTACATTTTTAAAAAATTTCATTGAAGTATAGTTGATTTAAAATGTTGTGTTGGGCTTCCCTGGTGGCGCAGTGGTTGCGCGTCCGCCTGCCAATGCAGGGGAACCGGGTTCGCGCCCCGGTCTGGGAGGATCCCACATGCCGCGGAGCGGCTGGGCCCGTGAGCCATGGCCGCTGGGCCTGCGGTCCGGTATAGGACCTTGTTGTTTATCCATCCTATGTATAATAGTCCGCATCTGCTAATCCCAAACTCCCAATCCATCCCTCCCACACCGAATCTCTTTGAATATGGGAAAAATAAGATTCTTTTCTCACTATATAGTTAATCAAACACTACAGACTCTTCTCCAGATCTGATTGACTTCAGAGTGACGAGATCATACTTCTGTTTTATGAGTTACTGTAATGACATTCTGTTTCACAAGATCTCATTATTAACACCTTTATCCAAAGACTTCTGTACCTTTTGTTACTGTAGCCATGTTTTTTTTAAATCCAAACTGTGAGACAAAGAATATCACCTTCCTGGGGCTTCTGGACTCATAGGAATATCACTAACTAGGGAAGCTTGCCTCAGCCTTGACGTTCAGTGTTTTTATTGGAGTTTCATTTCATAGACATGATGACTGACTGACTGCATGATTGAACTCAATCTCCAACTCTCCTCCCCTGCCTAGAGGTCAGGCTGATATAAACTAGCTCCAAGCCCCAACTCTCTAATTGAATGGTTGCTCTTTCTGGCATGGCCAAACTCTGAACTGAGTCATTTTGTTAACATAAACTCAGATCTTTGGTTTCACGGACCCACCATGAATAACAAGACATTCTTATAACTTAGAAAATTCAAAGGATTTAGGGCTTACCTCCCAACAACCAGAGATGATGAAGACCAGCCAGCTTTTTAATTATACAACAGCTGCCAACAGAGGATGATTTTAAACTCTTAAACCAAATCTATTAAAAACAACATGATCATCACTGCAGATTTTTCACATACCAGCTGGCAAACAGAATTTATATTATGAATTAAAGAGCACCCTGTTAAAAAAAAAAAAAACTAGAAAGAAATCTAGGGGCCAGTTCTATAAATATTAACCAAATTTATGTAAATATGCCTATCACATTTTAGAGCGTTATCACTTACTTAAATATGTAGGAAGAAAAGTACACATGTTAGTTTAAGATTAGATCATGGATTAAAAATAGTGCATTTATATTTAGCATCCAAATATGACTGCTTCTAAAACCACAAAGATTATGTCAAAGAAACACAGGATTTTAAATCTGAATCTTAGTGACTACTTGTACAACCCCTTTATTTCACAGTTGAAAAAAATGAAAAATCAGATTCTTATACTAAGGTAATTATTTCTTTCAGGATCTTTCATTTCATACCATGCCAGAAGTACTTCCATTTATCACGGGAACATATTCTAATATTTACACTCTTAGCATTCAGTACCAAACCTAATTCCCTAACCTAAAGATAAATCCTGACTTGCCTGGTTTTGTCCTAGATGAAGAAGGAAGTAAGACTCCTTCAAATAGTAACTTTAGGTACATTGGGTCACCATCACTGCCATTTCTTACTTCTCCTGAGTCACAGCAACTGCTATAGGACTCCTTCAAGTGCCAGAGGCCCCACAGTTTCTCATAAAATTCATGTGTGGCTCATTAGTATTACCTTAGGAAAACAGTCTTTAGAAGATTTAAAATGCGCCTCAAATTCAAGGGAATAGTTTCATAAATTTGTTTTCGTCACATATTGTGTGTGTATGTGTATGTACATGCATAGGCGTATGTGTATGCATGTGTCTTTTAGTGAAAAGGTTCTAATTCTACTCTCCAAACGAGCTCCTATTATCTAGAAAAATGTATTATTTTCTACGTGAAATAATATCTCAAACAGCCACAGCTTTTAAGAAAGGCACTTTAAAAATCTATTTTTAAAAAGCAATTTTTTCTAGAAACAACTCCAAAATATACCACCAAATATAAACATCGGGAAATTGTATTGCAAGCCCATTTTTAAATGTAAATTCTCAATACTATGGGATAGTTAACCAAAGCATGAACTTCTACATACTGAGGAAATGGGACATTCTAACCCAAATGTACTATAGGAAAGCATTTAGAAGTATTTTGAAATTATGTGGTAATGAAGTTTTAGATTTTTTCGACTGTAGAGTATAGAATATCTGTTTGACTTCCTATCACTGCATTTTTTAAATTACATTAGTTTGTATTCTTGCTAATCTGAGAAATATGGAAATAGGCAACAAATCTTCAGGTCATTAGTGTAAATTTAAAATGTTCTCTTTAGAAAGATTGAAATAGAGAAAAATATTAAAGTATCATTCTTGATAACTAGCAAGAATTTAAATAAAGAAATATTATCCAGGATAGTAAAAAAAACAATGATTTCTTCAGGAATGAAGTTACTGTGTTTCTCAAATACCTAAATGCCAATTTTTTTTTTTTTTTTTAGTTTTGGGGAAGTTTTTCTAAGAAATTTTGAATATCATTATTGAATATCAGATATCACTCTTTGCTTGACAAAATTGTGTTATCTTCACATTCTCCATGTGGAAACATCTGAATACACAATTTAGGAAAATCTTGCAATTTTAAATTCTATACAGTATAATTTAAATATAAATTCATAATAATAAGTGTCTGTTTTTCACTTGAATCATTTTTAACTACAGTCTCAAAAGTGTTTTCAAGTATTACTTATCTAGATGTTAAATTTCTCTGTGAGTTACCATTTGTCCATTCTGCAGATGAACTGACAGTTTGAGATAATTGAGAAAGTGAAAATCAGAATGAGAGGAAGGTAGTCAGAATCAGTTCACACAGTTGTTCACTAATACTTGTTGACTGCTTATTGTTGGCAAGGCACTGGGCATATAGCAGTGAATAAGACAGAACCCAGAACTCATGGAGCTTATTGTTTAATGAGTAAGAGAGACATTAAAGAACAATTATATGAAGCAATATTCACTTACAAACTGTGCTGTGTACCATGAAAAACAGATGAATGCTGCTAAGAGAAGTCTTAATGTGGACTTCATTTACATTGAGACTTGTCAGTGGAGGCTTCTCTAAAGGTATCACAGAATAAAGTACCTAAAAGAGGTGCCAAATTTATCTAAGTGAAGAATTGGAGTAGGGAAATTCCAGTCTGGGAAAACCACATATGGGAAGATGCTGAGGTGAGTTTTGGGAAAAGATTAATGTGACTAAAATACATGAAAGGTGGAGGCTAGTGCAAAATGAGGCGAGAGAGAGAAGCACGGTCATACCATGCAAGGCTCATGACGACCCTAAGAATTTTGTATTTTATCTTAAGTGCAAGGGGAAACCATGGGAGGATTTTGAGTAGAAAGTCACATGGTCATATTCAGGTCTTTTAAGTATTACTCTGGCTGCTATGTAGAGAATGGATTGGAAGCAGGCAAGAGAGGAAATGGGTAGAATGGTTAGGAGCCTATGCTTGAAGCCCATGGGATAAAATGGTAGATTGGATTAGGGTGATGGTGATGATGATGATGATAGAACTGGAGAAAAGTGGATAGATTTAAGATTTATACTAGAGGTATACTGATAGGACATGATAATGAACAAGATTTAGGAGAGAATGAGGAAACAGGTGTCAAGCATAGCCTCTATCTTTTTGACACGGCAACTAGTTGGTTGATAATTAATCACGTCATTTAGTGGCATGGAGGAACCCTGGGGAAGGAGCATTTCTGGTAGAGCTGAGAGGTGAAGATGAAGAGTTCAATTGTGAGAATAATTAATCCCACTTGTGTTCTAAGTATTTAACACACATTTTATAGTAAATAGCCATATTCCCTAGTCTTTTTGGTCCACTTCCTTTTTTAGGGAAATTTTTACATAGGTTACAGAGTTCCTAGATCTAAGATGCTAGTTTCAATCAAGGATTCATAAAAAGAATAAGGAGAATTAACTTTTTAAGCTAAAATATCTACTCTTTTAGACTTTTGGCCCCCAATTCCAAAATAATAATGTACTTAATTTCAAATTTAAATATCTGGAAGAGAATAATCAGTCAAAAATTTAGCATTACAGGGCTTCCCTGGTGGTGCAGTGGTTAAGAATCCGCCTGCCAATGCAGGGGACGCAGGTTCAATACCAGGTCCAGGAAGATCCCACATGCCGCGGAGCAACTAAGCCCATGTGCCACAACTACTGAGCCTGCGCTCTAGAGCCCGCAAGCCACAACTACTGAGCCCACATGCCACAGCTACTGAAGCCTACGCACCTAGAGCCTGTGCTCCACAACAAGAGAAGCTGCCGCAATGAGAGGCCCACACACCGCAGCGAAGAGTAGCCCCCGCTCACCGCAGCTAGAGAAAGCCCGTGCACAGCAACGAAGACCCAATGCAGCCAAAACTAAATAAATAAATTTTAAAATAATAAAAAAAATTTTAAAGAAAGAAGTTAGCATTGGGACTAAATCTTCTGAAACATGATAGTCTGCATCCCAGAACATACAGACCTGCAATCTTAGCCAATAAGATTTCAGGTGTTCTCCTTGGTATTGAATGCAAATTTGGGGGCCAATTTATGTTGCCTTCATCTCATTTAAAAGAGACCACCTACTAGCTAATGTTCAGTGATTCACAGGCTGGAGCCACATGGTTGTGGGTATTTAGATCAGGAGGAAAGCAGGCCCAAGAAGGGATAGTGGGATAGAAGTCACAGAAGCCTCACAAGGGAGAATCCCCAAATCTACTCTTTTACTGAAAAAAAGGGTGGCCCAGTATTTTCATAATTTCCACATTAGAGTTGAGTTAAGTAGGATGATAGCTTATTTTAAAATGGAGGCAGGCCAGTAACGACAACAATAATAAACAACATTCATTGAATGCGTATCATGTTTCAGGAGCTGCACTAAATGCTTTCCGTGTATTATATTATTTAATTTCCTCTGAACCTCTTATGAGGCTTAGAGGTCATAAATCATTCTCCAAAGGCCACACAGGTCATAAATACAAGAGTGAAACAGCCAGTTGTGTTTGACTCTAGGAGGGGAGTTTTCCGCCACTGTGCCACAGTGCACCAGCACACAAATAAAAGATGAGACTGAAAAACCTCAGTATTTCTTTAGTGTTAAAAGCTAAAAAGAAAAACACAAATTGTGTATACGATGGTTTGCAAATATTTGGGAATATTCCAAAATAAGGGAAATGTCTCTGCTGTGCTGGACCGTCCTTTTCTTACATAGTGTTCTGAAGAGACAGCTGACCACTTACAGGTATTTAAAACTACCTTGCGCTTTCTGTCAGCATAATTTCTCACAAATTTGGAGATATTTGAATTTTATAATGTAGTTCCTGTCGTTGTGAATTTCATTCTTTCTTCTTCCTATACCCTTTTAAAAACTGATAACTCGGGCTTCCCTGGTGGCGCAGTGGTTGAGAGTCCGCCTGCCGATGCAGGGGACACGGGTTCGTGCCCCGGTCCGGGAGGATCCCACATGCCGCGGAGCGGCTGGGCCCGTGAGGCATGGCCGCTGAGCCTGTGCGTCCGGAGCCTGTGCTCCGCAACGGGAGAGGCCACAGCAGTGAGAGGCCCGCGTACCGCAAAACAACAACAACAAAAACTGATAACCCATAATTCTTCACAATTTTTCTTTAAATTTCTGTGATTGAAATTCATTTTCTTTCAATGCAGTTCCATTATCACTGCACCCCTATTCTTAAACCACTTTAGATTAATACTTCACTGACCTTTTCTAACACAAAGTATGTGTTGGTAAGTAATTTTTAGTTGAAAAAAATTGCCTTAGAGTTTTTAAAAACAGAGCGGAAAGAAAGCAATGAGATATTTCAATTCACTTTGTAGTGACATTCTAAATGATAATAATAATTGCCTAGTTATGGTAATTTCTAACAAAGATGAAAATAAAATGAAGAAGATGAAACTTCCCTCTCACCCTTCAGAAACACAAGTATAATCTACTCCACCCATTCTCTTCCTCATAGCAACAGTGTGGCATCTCTCCTTTCCAGCATCCTCAGCTACAACTGTCTGAGCTGAGTTTTGAATGATGAACAGTTTATAGGATAAGAGGAAAGGGGCATTCCAGTTGGGTGGACAATAGGTACGGTGTACAGCAAAGACATGAAAGGAATCATCAGAAACTGGGGTGGGAAGGATGAATGCTGACAGATCGGCTATGTTAGGTTGGTTGTGAGCCTTTTATGCCGTATTGAAGGAGTCTGACAGATACTTAGGTAATGGCAAACGATTGGCAACCCCTGTTCCTTCTGCATTCAAGTGCCCATACACTTCCTTCACCTCCTGTTATTTAGGTTGAAAAACAAAGCTAGCCATGCCTTGTCCACTTCTTCCATATCCATATTTCTACAATTCAGTGCATTTAGCAGCTTAATACTATGGTTCTTTATATGTGAAATTGCACTTTGGCATGAAGACAAGCGATGACCAAGTCAGAGGAAGTCTATTTGGGTAGAACTTTTGAAGAATACAAAGCAGCGGAAAAATACAGATAGAAAAATAAAATATCGTTCAGGAGAAAAAATACATGTCTACTACTGACACCAAGAGTGTTCTTTTAATAAAAGACATCTCATCTTTTATGCTAAAGAGACTTTATCAGGAGTAATGGACCATCTCAAATGAAGAAGGATAATCACAATTATACAAAGTTTTCCCAAGTCCCCTCCAAAACAGTCTAGTTGTCACGTAGATTTATTTTCAGAATTTCCAGACTTGGTCAGGACCAAGTGAATAGAGGAAGTAGTGAGAGAGAGACAGAGAAAGAGAGAGAGAGAGAGAGTAATTCTGAAACGATTTTTTTAAACTGGACTCATTTTATATACTAAAGCTGGATTTCAAATCAACTAAATTTCCAGATCGTTTGGCTCATTCAGTACCTTCTACTTTCACTATAACCAGGGCTTTGGCTTCAAAGAAGATTGCTCTATAAAATTTTACCACATTTTCTAATCAAAAGTGTGTGCTTCTAACGAGGCAGGGAACATTGTCTGTTACTGGCCCTCTTGCTGAGGGAACAACAGAAACATGGCAAACTTGGTAGAAACTGGGCTAGAGACAAAATAATATCCTGTTAGCAAGTCTAGTGAACGCAGAATGTGTTCTGCCCTCTAAGAAATGCTGGTTTTATTTTGTGGGAAGTGCTGAGTGTTGTCTGTAGTGAGTGTTTGTCGTTTAACTTACTGAGATCGTGAGGATAGGTGAGTCACAGGTGACTGTGACAGGATGCACTGAATGCAGGCCCTTTCACGTTATTCATTAAAAGCACTAGTCCTGTCCCATCACCTCTTAAACACACACGTATCATCATCAAAACTGGTGGTGTGGCTATCACGCCTCATGAAGTCTAGAAGTCTTAATGTTTATCACTTTAATTTTGCCATACAATTAAGTAATGATGGAGTGAAACAAATGTATTTATAGTACATTTGAAAATCCTGGGATAAAAATAGGATCCAGATAAATCTTCCCACATGCTAACTAACATTTGCTTGGCCTTAGGAGCATGGCATTCCTACTGACATGGGCTACGCGGTGGCCCCTCACCATTCGGGCGTCTACCCTGTACACATTCAGCTGTACGAGGCCTGGAAGAAGGTTTGGAATATTAGAATCACCAGCACTGAAGAATATCCACACCTGAAACCAGCTAGATACCGGAGGGGCTTCATCCACAAAAACATCATGGTGAGCTTCCTCTGGTATGCGTAGGGTAGACCTCATTCTGCCAGACTTAATTCCTCATTTGAAGAAAGAACAAAAGAGAAGAACTAAATATTAAAAGCTTAACAGAAGGAAAAGCTCCACGCAGCAGGAAACATATTTTTCATACCCAAGCAAAGGACGTTTTCATCAAAGTCACTTCTTTTCAATTCTTCCGATATAACTTAAAAATGTTTTTTACTGACACTATTGCTATTAAGCAGGCACTGACATTAAAATACTAAGGAAACATTACATCTAACTTGCAGATAATTTACAGAAGCCATCATTTCTTCAAAAAGTTATTTAGCATGTAAAACTAACACCATCTCTCTATATATAAACCATGCCGCTCTTGCGAGGCTGTGTCCTCTTTATCATATCAGACTAAAAAAAAACAAAACAAAACAAAAAACTATTTACAAGAAGCCACATGTCCTGCATAATCATTAACAGATCATAATATAGAGTACAAATGAGAGATGATGTTAATGAAGTCATTTCTATCCATTGTCGAATTCTCTCCAAAGCTTCTCTATTTTGTCTTGTGTTTTTACACTGGTGACAAATGTATATTGTCAAGATATATTATTACCTAATACTTTGTGAGACCTCTCAAAGTAAGTAATTAAATCCTAATTTTTTCCGAAATCAGAAAATCTAAAGAGCACCGGTGAAGTTAGGAGCACGCCTCCTGATTTAGAGACACACTGGGAAGGGACACCACACAGAACACTATGTGGTCAGGCACCGTAACACTGTCAAACTGTGTTTGAACAGATGTCTACCTCCTAGAATTAGGTGTAACTGACTTCTTTTCAGACAGTTTTCCGATGTCGGCAAAAGTTACAGATTGGATAATGACATTTGTGTTACTACAGATAGGATAATGAACTTGGATCAACTTCTACCTTAACTTTTCCCTCAATAAAAACTGTTGTAAATGCTATATGGGGACATAATGGCCACATTTTATCCCACCTGCCATTCCTCCTTACTGAAAATGAACTCACTGCGCCTCAAGCTGCCAGTCTTTTGACTTGGGTTATATTATAATTTAAAGGTATGCCAGTACTCTTCTGTCATGTTTAAATCATATGCAGTCTTAATAGAATAATAAACTTAAGTCTCCAAGGACTTTATTCAATGGTGTTCTCTTTTGTTTCTGTTTCTCTCTGTAGTGCCAGAAAACTTGCTTGGATATGTCCCATGACATATGTTCATCTTTGTTTCTCCTGAAAACATATTTTACCTGTATTATAAATGCATGAATCTGGCAGGTATGAAAGGCTCTAACAGATTTCCTGTTTTGAGGGAACTGTCCCTGAGGTTCCACTTATGCAGCAATCCGTGGAAACTCTGTTTGCTTTGTGGACCCTTGTATGAGAATTTCCTAGTGGGAAATGTTCCAAGTTGATGTGTAGTTAGAGAGGACAGGGCTTGAAGTCATCCCAATAGAGTTGTAAGTGGAGACCACAATAGCCAATATGCCCTCCTAGAGAGAGACTGCAAAGAAAAAAGAGCTGGGAACTGAGGAACAAACGTTACTTAGATCACACCCATACCCTGTTGTATGAATGAAGGAAACTGGGTTTTGATGATCTATTCACAAATCAAACTTATAAGGCCTTAAATGAAACTTATTATCGTGCCTTCAAACTAGCTATTGGTCCTGCTATCCCTAATTCAGTTCTGCAATTTGAACATCACACTGACCCCCCATTTCCAGTCAGTCTCTACATTCCGTCAATAATTCCTTCATAATATTTTTAAATTTCACTTCCTCTCCCACAGCCTAATTCACTGCCTTGACTTTCATTTGTAAACCATCGTGCTGGTTTCTACTTCATTTATTTACAGCTTCTATCCACCACTCACTGCAGTCCATCCCATGGAAAGTGCCAACCTTTTAACCCTAAAATGCTGCCTCATCTTGCCTTCCTGACTCTTTCCAGTTGTTTCCATACGCCTTAACTTGCTCTTCAGGGACCTGAAAACAACTTAAACTGTCTACCTTTCCATCTCCTGTTGTCCCGTAGCTAACACAGACTCACTCCAGACAAAAAGGTCTGCAGCAATATCGCTGTGTCTATGCCTTTGTCATCCTTTCCACCTTGAAAGACCACTTTCTGATCACTCTCTACCTATTCCTATTCCCTTTATTCCTCAGTATCAAGTTCCATATCTTATATAATTTAATGTAAAGCACCTTGGTATATATATAGCAGCTCAATACCTAGGTCAGACCTACACTGATCTTATTCTCCTCTGAATTCCTATAACACATCCTCTTGTAACCCCCATTAGGAACATAAAAGCTAGATTCAGGCCTTATGTACAGGATATTGGCTTTAGGTCCACTGGCCGAGATTCTTATGACTATGGCTTTCATAACCATCTCCTCGTTATTGTCAGGAGCTATAAGGTTTCCAGGAGCTCATCAATATCTCAAAGTTTGAATTTGATCGCGTTACACTCCCAGAAACAGTTCTAGAGAGCAGTTCACAGCAGAATGCCTAAAACCTCTCTTATTCCTTCTCTAACACAAGAGAGCCATTTCAAGGAACATGTTCAGTGTCCTGTAGCATTGGATTTAGGGAGCAAGGCAATGGGGTATGACCCTCTTACACTCTGATGACGTCCTCAGCCTCCTTTGGTGGGCCACGGACCATCCTAGCATGGTGACTCTCATCCTCTCAGCAAGTGTGATCCTCCCCAGAGTGGCAGGGTAAAGCCTGACACTTCCTCTTCCCTCTGTTCAAACTCAAATAATTTGAGAAATAAATGAAATTCAAATTTCTTATCACTTCTCTCTCCCTTTTGCATAGAATCAGCTAGGCAATCAACTCCCAAAGTTGGCTCTGTATGTTGCCATAGTTTTTCAAGCAAGATAGTCAAACTGAATCCTAAAAGCGATTCAGAATCATGCACGTTAAAATGTAAAACTAACCTGGCGTTTAAATACATGTAGGCATTTCATTATTTAGCTTTGGGGTATTTCTCTTTATCCCAATATATCTTAAATCCTTCAAGAATATAAAGGCTATATCTTTGTGTTCTCCCACCTGGACTTGCAAAGAATTTTGAATAAGTATTTGTTAAATAAATAACTGCTATGTAAAATTTAATTGCCAGGAAATTACATGTTCATGAATTGTTAGGGGATATATTTGATTCAGTTAGAATACCTCTGCACTTAGTTCTTTTTTGTTGTTGATTTTGTGCATAACATTATGAGAATGCATAATGCTTTTAAACATAAACATCATCAGAGTTAATACTCTGCAATTAAACTGAAGTTCTTGGAATGATTTCATCAAGATAAAATAGCTTCTAAGGATATAACTTTCACCAGTTTACCAAAAGAAATAGGACAGATACAGTTTTGATTTACACTGAATATGTACTTTATTGATTGAGCTGGGAATTATGTTTTCTAAGAAAACTTTCCGAGGACTAGATTGAAATTTATTAAATACATATTCAGTATATTTCTAGGAGGTTGCAAAGCATGGAGATTCCCGTACAGGTAATATTTTTGAAAGCACTTACTGAACCAATTGTGCTTTAAGAATCAAGACAAAAAAAAGTGAAGATCAGTTTGCTCAGGACAATAAACAGAAGACCTGCCTGTGTAAGATTCTATAAAACTTGTATCCCTCCAAAGTATACTAATTCATTTTCTGCTACTTCAAGGGTGTAATGACAAATGCAGGTCATAAAGAAGTCATTATATAAAATTAGCTAAAGTTTGTACCATCTTGCACAGCTTTTGTTCACCCCTTCTTTTATAATTGTACTGATGTTTTACCAGGAAAGCTGTAAGAATTTGAAAAAAAATCCTTATCACAAATATGTATAACTGAAGTAAATAATGGCTTTTATATACAAAGGATGAAAAGAAGACTTTTTACTGAGTGATGTTTTCATCATTTTGTTTCTGACACTTTATAAAAATTACTAACCAAATGCATCATCCCTTTCTTACTTTTGGAACTGGCAGGCTTCAGACTTAGAATTCGGGGCAATTACTACAACCTACAGTAGTCCTTTCAGAGTAGAACAGGAACTATGATTTGTGTCTCAAATATTTGTTCTAATTTAAAATGTCATTTCCTAAGAATCACATTAAGTTAATAATTGACTTCATTTTCTAATGCATGTGTAGAATTTGATAGAAGTATTATCCTTAAAAATTTTGCCTACTAGAATTACAATGTAGCACAGGCAAGTCCAATATTTTTAAAGTCTAATTTTTACTTTTTGTTTGTTTGTTTTATTTCTTAAGATGCTGGAACATACTAGGCTTCATAACAGAAGTAACGACTTGGAGATTTAAAATAGATAAGTGGCTAAAATAATTCAAAGTCTATCTTAGTTTTAACATATTTCTTCCACTCTCTTCAGTATTCCTGCTGTAGTGATGTCATCCCCACTTTCCCACATTGTGAAGAACTTTGGGCGTGTTAGTTAAGAGTTGAATAATGACACCAGCTTGTACCTTATTTTCCATGAGGGAAAAAGCTAAGTTTCAACATATTAATTGGTTGAAAGGAAATTTTTCCTTATCTGTTCATTCTTCCTTCAGGTTCTTCCAAGACAAACCTGTGGGCTTTTCACTCACACAATTTTCTATAAAGAATATCCAGGAGGTCCTAAAGAGCTGGACAAGAGTATCCAAGGAGGTGAACTTTTCTTCACTGTGGTCCTCAACCCAGTAAGTACTTTGAGTTATTCTCCAAATAAATAATGAAAAATGAAAGGGCAAATGACAAAGAGGCCAGGGTTTTGGTAGTTATCAGCCAGTCAAGATGAAGTTTCAGTTCTAAAACAGTAGTTAAAAACTAAATGGAACCACATCTAGTAATGGGGGCAAACTAATTCTACAAGTAGTAATGACATGAGGAACTTACGGAAGAACCAAGGAAGTGCTCTAGCAAACCCTCCTCTGCATTGGAAAGTGATCAGAATTCAGAGATTCTTGCTTTTATGCAGAGTAAGATTTTTCACCTATAAAACTCTTCAATTCCCAATGGGACCAGTTTTTCACTTAGGTGACTATTCTATTTTTTTCTTGTTTAAAATAAAAGTAGAAGCAAAATGGGAGAGGAATTAGATAAGCAAATAGGGTCACTGTTGGAACATTCACATTAGATCTTATCTTGCTGCATCTCAGGCCAGGGCAGAGCAGCCTGTTTTATGGGGCTACTCTTCTTCCTCCTTTACTTCTTAATACTAGGGTGCCAGCTCCCAAATGAACCATTTGTACTTATTTCTGCTTGAGGCCAGTGTTATAAAGTTGTACAGAAAACGAACTAACTGAAGTAAGGTGTATAAGGAAAAGAGGGATTTTTATTTCCCTTCTGAAGATCACTGACATAAAAAAGTAAAGCTGTATTTATTTATAGTAAATTTGTCCCTTATGTTAGCAATATTCAAGATGGGAAAAAAATGTAATTTTCCTAATGTGAAAAAAATTCTATCAGCATCAAAGTTAGATAAGAGAGGGATAAAGAGAATAAAATTTGAAAGACCCCTCTCTTGACCTTAATTTTACAGGTCTTGCAAGTAAAATTTCAGATATTTTTCATTATCTACTGGTATTCAATAGCTATCTATTTCTCAGCTCCTAGAAAATGAGATAGAAGTAAGAGTAACTCATCTTTGGGCAAAATCAACATGTCTATCCAAAAATCACCATAGTTTGAAGTTAATAAACTTCTTCATACCCCAAAAAATATAAATAATTCTGATTTATATATCAGAAATAATCTGGTACTTCTAACTTTTCTATTCTTAACAAATGGAAGTATCTTTGGAATCATCTCATATGGTTTTGTTCTCTTTTTTTATCAATTCAGCCAGTAATACACAGGCAAAAGAATTAAACTAATGCCTAATGATGAACTGAAAACTCAGTTAAAATATTCTTAATATGGTAACATTTTCATCAATAATTTTAAGACTCTTTAATCTATAATCTGTAAAATTCTGATGTTTTATATTTCCTTTCATCATAGAGCAACTGTGAACAAGTAATCATCTATTTGATTTTTTTAACCAATAGTTGCTTTGGCACTTAAGAAATTCCTGGTGGTATTGTAATTTCAAAACTTTCTAAACCAAATTAGTTTCATTTACCATGGAAGAAATTCAAAATAAGATCATTCATGTTCAGTAGATTTACAATAAATATTATATTTTTTACTAATTAAAAACCAAAGTATTTTCTTAATTGAAAAAAGATCTTGTGGTAAAGCTTATGTTATTCTTGGATACTGATTTGGACTAAACTAACTGAACAAACTCTTTAAACGTTTAGTAAACCTTGCTACTTTTCAGGCCTTTATCAATAACATTTGGCAATTTTGTTTGTCTTGCTGAGGAGATCCACAGGGAATAAAGGGGAGAAAAAACTTCTTCACGAAACTTGTTCTTTTCTGATTCAGGAAACTTGCAGTAGACAGTTACTTTCAGATAAATGCCGGAATTCAAAATAAATGACAGATCTTGTTAGACACCATAAGACATGCAAGGAATCCAAATTAACTTCATCTGGCGTGTGAACTGTGATTTTTGGAAACAACTGTAGTTCCCTAGAGATTTGTGGTTAAGAAGCCCACTTCTAGGGCTTCCCTGGTGGCGCAGTGGTTGAGAGTCCGCCTGCCGATGCAGGGAACGCGGGTTCGCGCCCCGGTCCGGGAGGATCCCACGTGCCGCGGAGCGGCTGGGCCCGTGAGCCATGGCCGCTGAGCCTGCGCGTCCGGAGCCTGTGCTCCGCAACGGGAGAGGCCACAGCGGTGGGAGGCCCGCGTACCGCAAAAAAAACAAAAAAAAAAAAAGAAGAAGTATCATTTTCTGAGAATGCTGAATGAGTTTGCTGTTTACTTCAAAAAGGTAGATGTGCATTAGAAATATACATATGGCTTTTAAATATATTCAAATATATTTGAATGAGTTGAAAATGAAAATATAAGCAGGATTTTATTTAATGTGCTTCTAAATTTTCTTCCTATATGTCAACATAATATCAAGGTATTCCAATAACTTTTACCAGTATTGTGGTGAGAGGTGGTTACAATGAAGTACCTCTCAGAGTTAAACTAGAATAAATCACAGCAAACATAAGTATGTTCCTTAAACAGAAGAACTCTCTGGCCTGAAATGTTCTACTGTTACCAAAGTATTTTTCACTGCTAAAGAAAAAAGTGTCAACCTTGGAAATTTAATACAAAGAGTTTCAGAGACAATGTTAGCACTGCATAAGAGAGAGAAAACCTTGGCCTTTTCCAAATGAGTATTTCCGGCGTCACAGGCCACACGCCTCGGATGTGGGGCGGATGCAGAGATTTTATTAGACGCTGAGGTTCAGGAGCATTTGAGAGGTGGGCCCATCAGGCTATCTGAGCCTGGGACCACTAAGAATTCAATTCTTCTAATTCCCTTCCTGATTCTAAACTCAACCAGCAACTTCCTGAATATAGTTTGCTTTCCCATATAAATCCTACTATAGGAAAAAAATATGTCCATCATAAGAACTTGTACTCACTAGAACAGTAATTTGCAGCACAATTTTATAAATCTTTCAGTTGGTGAATACGTCCCATTTAACCTGATGACCAGGAGAGGACCCTCCAATTGTATATATTTTAATATTTCAGTTCCTCTATAGTGTATAATTCTCCATTTTAAACTAATGGATGAAATTCTGTTTTTATTTATCAGTTTCAATTGTCTTTGCTAATTGGATTCTGCTCCCCCAGAAATGGACATTGTCTGTCAGTGTACCGAATCAGGTGTTGGAGCCCATCAGGCTAAGTAACAGGCCCTGAAGTGTTTGTTGATTAATTCAGGAAGGTAATGAATTACCTTATGGATATACCAGGGGAGAGAGCCATTAGAACTATCCCAGAGTCACTGTTAGCTATAGACAAACAAGCACAAAATTTCTACACAAACATGTAATACACCCACACACAATATTCTTGATCCATTCATAATGTTCCAAGTACCCCTGTATATACTTTAAAAAATAGTGAGAAAGAGTCTACTTACTTTACATACCTACATAAAATAATATGTAGATGGGTACTAAGAACTAAAACTTATGAAGATGACAAAAAAATATTAATTCACAGTGACTGCACCTGCCCTCAATAAACAGAACCCTTGGGCTTCCCTGGTGGCGCAGTGGTTGCGCGTCCGCCTGCCGATGCAGGGGACACGGGTTCGTGCCCCGGTCCGGGAGGATCCCACATGCCGCGGAGCGGCTGGGCCCGTGAGCCACGGCCGCTGAGCCTGCGCGTCCGGAACATATATACTTATAAAAAAAAAAAAACCACTACTAAGAGTATACTGTCCATTTTAATGTGAGTTTCCGGTTCTACCTATCTTAGGTAAATGTGATAATACTTAAGTAGTGTGACAAATGGAATAGTTCTGAATTAGACATGATTGTTCCTCTTTGGGGAGCCATATTATATTCTATTGCTCTGAAAAAGGATGTCCCCTTCCTTCTCCAGTGTTCTTATTTCTAATTACAAAATGTCTGAGTCTTTGCTTACGCTCTTGTTCAATAAACAGACTCTAGGTATTGAGTCCTTAACAACCGATATCTGTGCCTCCCTCCAACATGCTTGATAATAAAGTCAGTGACTACTTATGAATCCAGAACAGTTGTGGATTGCCACAAGATTCATATGCTCTTACCACACTTGTTTGGAATTCAAGTGGAGCAAATCCCTGACAGCACAGCAATATTATACTTCCTTCATCAAACTGTTAAACATCCCGTACAAACAGTAGCTAATCCCCTTATGCCCATGTTTCATTAAACGCTTTTTGTCTCTATGTTTCTCAGTTTGATATAGCATCTATCCACCATACCCTCCATACCCTCCTCCCCAAATCCCTGAAAGCGAAATCTAAATTGTATTTCTCTAATTACAATTACACATGGTGAGTAGAATGACTATTTCAAACTGGGTAACACATGAGTGAATTACAATGAAAGTAAAACAACAGAATTCATACAAGATACCTTGTATAAATAGAAATTGACCCACACTGAAATTTTTTTAAAAACTATAATTTACAGGTATATGGCTTATGTGTGCTGATCTATAGAATTCATCTAAAAGAAAACAGCTTTTTTTCCTCATGGGAAATTTTATGTTTCTTTCTTATTTACTAATCCTGGAAAACACTGTGATAACAGAAAACTCTTTATTGAAAAATAAATGCTAATAATAACAACAACTTTGGATAGTAGAAAAATAATTCCTGAACATGTCTAGTAATGAGTATTACCTGGGACAGTTGATTAAAAAAAGTCCAGACAATGCATCAGAACCTGCAGGGGACAGTTTGGGGACCTGCATACTTATCGTGAGCTTTAGGTGATTCTTATGATCAGGCAAATTTCGGAAATACTGCAGAGAAAGAAAATGGAGAAATAATTTTGGTAATCAGATTACCAAAAACTGCTATAGAAATTGTGGACCTATGATCAAGGTATCAGAATTGAAAATGAGTCCAAATCTGCAGTAAGATTTTTTTAAAAACCAATGAGAATGAATGTTTTTTCTTAATGACCGGAGAACTCTAGCTTGAACTGGAGTTTAAAATAGAGATAACTCCTGTTTATCCTTTAAGGATGGCTTAAGGGTCACTTTCCTCAGGAAACATTCTCTGCTCTGGTTTGGAAGTACCTTCTTGTGTTCCCATAGCATCCTCTGCCGACTCTTCCTAAGTACCTACTATCTTGCACTGTGACTGTGCGTTCGCTGTTAGGCTCTTTGCTTCTTGTGGCAGAAAATGTGTCTTTCATCTCCAAAATCATCCCAGTGCCTAAACATGATGCCTTATTCCTAGTTTTTATTTAATACATATTAAGAGAAACTGACTTTTCTAATGGCCTGATACCAAAAACAAACACAACAAATCTGAAAGGAAAGGACATCTGGGTCCTGGTAAGATAATTCCTGAATCAAAAGCGTAAGTAAAACCTGTATCATGAGTTTGAAAGGGCTGAATTATGTACTGTTGTGTACTGCTCTTCACATATGTAGTTGTCTCTTCTGTATAAAGATTTGTTTTCATTGAGTTCCTCTGGCTATAAGAACCAGAGACCCACTCAAGTTACCTCAAATAATGGAAGTGTGGGACTCCAGAAGGCTGAACAATCAAAGTCCATTGGACCTGGAGGGTTCTTCTGAGTCCAAGGCAGTTTCAGGGCCCATGAAAATGAGAATTACTGATCTTGATCTTGCCTTAGTGCTTTAATACAACACGACAGGTGCTTTTCACGTGTCTGAGTGTCTCGTTTTTCTACTACTGACTATATATTACATGTCTGCCTCAAAAGTGCTGCTTGTTTAATGGCTTCTGTGCCCTCATTAATTAATTTTACACATGACCCAATGTGACTGCATCAGATGTTTTCCATATAACATTCAGCTTCAATTCTAACTTGCTGATTATCTCATCCTCTTGTGGTGTCGCAGATCAAATTCCCAAGCAAGGGAATCTATCTGTCCCAGTTTACTTTTCGGAGTCAGCCAGTATCAGTCCTGGCCTGCTGTGAACTGACTGCTCCTGGCTAGGGGCACCCCACAACTACCTCCAGTCTCCACTCTACACTATGACTGGGCAATGGGCTGCCTAAGGGCTATCCTTTCAGCAAAAGCTTGGAAGAGGCAGGTACTATGACTGCTGTCTAGCCTGAATCTGAATCCTGTGGGAATAGTCAGTATGTCTCAGCCAATTCCAGAGATTTGGGAGTAAGCTAAACCTTTTTGGAGAAGGCCTAAAGATTAATTTTGAAGCTTGTAAAGTTTAAGTGAGTAGTTCTGTTCGATATAGGACCAATTAATTTCATTCATCATTTTACTGTCTATCTTGCTTCTAGAATGCAAGTTCCAAGACAGCATGTACGTCTTGTGTTTTATTTACTCTATATCTTCAAACTAAGAAGAGTTCCTGGCATGTCGCAGGTGCTAACAAAATATTTCATAAGTGGATGAATGAAGTTACATGTCCAACAACAGGGGTGGGGATATTAAAAGAGCAAATTATGTTCCCCCCATAGTGGAATACATTCAGCCATTAAAAAACACATTGTATAATAATTTTTGATGACATGGGAAATAGTCATGATATATTCAGTGAAAAAGTATGTTATTAGAAAATTAGATGCAAGCATGGAAATAAACAAGAAGGAATTCAGCAGAATGTTAGCAATGGTTGCCCTAGATAACAGGATTAAAGATGATTTTCTTTGTCATGTTTGTCTGATTTTTATAATATGTCTACATTGAATGTCTGTCACTCTTAAAACCAGCACACACACACACACACACACACACACACACACACACACAATGCTACATTAAAAACAACAATAATAAAGAATTATCTAACACTAACAGTGAAGGACGTAAAATGCAATTATTTATTTAGTGATATATCCGGGTAGAATTAATATTTACTCAGTTCCAGCTGTTCCCTATCTGTCTCATATATCACCTAACACCTACCTCACTGCATGGTTATTTGTGTACATATACATCATTTCTCCTATATGAGGGGGCATTCTTGCAGAATTATCTGTGTGTGTTTCATTTTTGTGCTTCCCATGGTGTCTAGATCAATGTTTTAAATCTAATAAATGGTCACTAAATGTTTTTTAAATGATTGACTACATGTAAGAAGTTATGTTTTAGGGGCATCACTTGACTTATGGCCTATCCAAATGTGAATAATAACAAGCCTGGTTTTAACAAAACTACATTCTGGCAGATTCTCTGCTTTCAAGAGAGTGAAATTCAGGATCCAGGAAATTTTTCAGTGGCCCTAAACATTTGGCAGGTTTTTACAAGTGATGACGAATTAGCCTGACATGGAACAATGGACAATTAAAGCTGAAAAGAACCACAAAATTCATCTACTCAATAACCTAATTTTAGGCTCAAGGTCACTCCTGTATTTTTCTGTTGAGAACCCAGCCGTCCTGACTCTGAGTTTGGTGCTTCTACCACTACAAGATGCTGCTTCTGCACTCCTGGGTAAATTGGCCTTAATGTGATGCACATTACCTGTTAATGTGACTCAGTTACCTGGTACCAGGAAAATGTGCAAATGGTTTAAAATTTCTGGCTATTATTTAGAAAAAGCAACCCATCTCCATATTGAGTAAAAAACAAAAAATAAGTGCTTTTGAAAAAAAGCTACAATAAGCAGTTATAGCTAAGGGAAAATGTCAAATGTACTTTTAAAGAACTATGAATAATAAGCTATGTATTTTTTATCTTAAAACAATAAATCTTATTGATGCTACTTATATATTGATAAGACTTTTTAAAATTTTTTTCTTTTTTTAATTTATTTTTTATTAGACTTTTAAACTTGTAAAGCCAAAACACTTTATTTCATTTATTTCCTACTTTCCATATCAGCCCTATTTTTCTATCAATGTTCTTCATGATTAACTATGGTTTTATATAATTACTTGCCACTGTGAGATTAAGAATATTATAAGAAAGCATTATTGTCTTGTTCTACAGTTAAGAAAAATAGGAGTATGATAAACTCTCAAGCCATTGAGATGGATATTTTTAAGAAATTTAAGAAAATAGATATTAAGTTAAAGAAATAAATATTACGTTATTTTTGTTTAATCCTTTCATAGTTTCACATAACTTATAGGATAAACAAACAAACAAAAAATCCTTCAATTGGAAATAAAATTAAGTCTGGCTCCTACCCACCTTTATGGTCTCTTTTTTCAATAATCTCATATATGCACCTTTCAATCCGGCCATACCGAAGAATTTGTAGTTCCCTAAACAGGACCTGTTATCTTGTTCTGTGCCTTAGAGTGCTACTGCCTCAGGTTGGAATGCCTTCCAGCAAATCTGAGCTCGTACGTCATCTTTTTACAGAAGACTTCCCCAACTCTTCAGTTTCTCCTGTGCTCTCATAGCACCCAGGCATAACCCTAACTAACTTGTCCCCAGTACTATAATCGGTTATCTTCTCATCCAGTTGTTTGTGCATTCCTTGATAGAAAGCAGCATGTCTTATTTATTTTGTAATCAAGATATATGCAAAATTTGAGCACGTAGTAGGCTCTCAATAAATGACAGTGCATTAACTTGCCATGCATGTATACGTACTATCCTTTGAAGGAAAATCTAGTTGCCTTGGAAATACTTATTCACAGAATTCATGTGACTCAAGAGTTTGCATTATTGTGCTTTCATTTCTCCCAACATGGCATCCAGGGAGATCCTTTTGAAAGTCATTAAATTTATGAAAAGATGGTCAGTTTCACTCATAGGAAGACAAATCAAGGTCAAACATATTGAGATACCATTTCTTATCCATCATATTGCCAAAAATTCAAAAGATTGGTAAAATATTCTGTTAACAAGGCTGTGGGAAAACAGATATTCTCATACATCCTAGTGGATGTGCAAAGTGGTGCAACCCCTACTGAGGGAATGCAAAATGGTACAGCCGCTATGGAAAACAGTACGGAGTTTCCTCAAAAATTAAAAATAGGACTACCATATGATCCAGCAACCGTACTTCTGGATATCTGTACAAAAGAATTGAAAACAGGATCTCAAAGAGATATCTGCCCTCCTATGTTTGTTGCAGCATTATTCTCAATGGCCAAGAGGTAGAAACAACTTAGCTGTCCATTGACAGATGAATGAATAAAGAAAATATGGTACATATGTAGAGTAGACTATTATTCAGCCTTAAAAAGGAAGGAAGTCCTGTCATATGCTACAACATGAATGAAACCTGAGGACATTATATGCTAAGTGAAATAAGCCAGTCACAAAAGAACAATACTATATGATGCCACTTGTTTGAGGTGTCTAAAGTGGTCAGACTCACAGAAACAAAGTAAAATGGTGGTTGCCAGGGCCTAGAGGGAGGGGAAAATGGGGAGCTGCTATTCAGTGGGTATAGAGTTCCAGCCATGCAAGATGAAAAAGCTCTAGACATCTGCAGTACAATGATGTGCACATACTGTACTGTACATTAAAAAATTTGCTGAGGGTAGATTTCATGTTAATTTTTACCACAAATTTTTTTAAAATTTTTATTGGAATATAGTTACTTTACAATGTTGTGTTAGTTTCTGCTGTACAGCAAAGTTAATCAGCTATATGTATACATATATCCCCTCTTTTTCAGATTGCCTTCCCATTTAGGTCACCACAGAGCACTGAGTAGAGTTCCCTGTGCTATACAGTAGGTTCTCATTAGTTATCTATTTTATACATAGTATCAATAGTGTATATACGTCAATCCCAATCTCCCACCCAATTCATCCCACCGCCCATTCCCCCGCTTAGTGTCCGTACGTCTGTTCTCTACGTCTGTGTCTCTATTTCTGCTTTGCAAGTAGTTTCATCTGTACCATTTTTCTAGATTCCACATATATGCATTAATATACGATATTTGTTTTTCTCTTTCTGACCTACTTCCCTCTGTATGACAGTCTCTACGTCCATCCATGTCTCTGCAAATGACACAATTTCATTCCTTTTTATGGCTGAGTAACATTCCATTGTATACATGTACCACATCTTCTTTATCCACTCCTCTGTCGATGGACATTTAGGTCGCTTCCATCTCCTGGCTGCTGTAAATAATGCTGCCATGAACATTGGGGTGCATGTGTCTTTTGGAATTATGGTTTTCTCCAGGTGTATGCCCAGGAGTGGGATTGCTGGGTCATATGGTAGTTCTATTTTTAGTTTTTTAAGGAACATCCATACTGTTCTCCATTGTAGCTGTATCAATTTACATTCCCACCAACAGTGTAAGAAGGTTCCCTTTTCTCCACACCCTCTCCAGCATTTATTGTTTGTAGATTTTTTTGGAGAAATGTCTATTTAGGTCTTCTGCCCATTTTTGGATTGGGATGTTTGCTTTTTTTGATACTGAGCTGCATGAGCTGTTTGTATATTTTGGAGATTAATCCCTTGTCAGTTGCCTCATTTGCAAATATTTTATCCCACTCTGAGAGTTGTCTTTCGGTCTTTTTTATGGTTTCCTTGGCTGTGCAAAAGCTTTTAAGTTTAATTAGGTCCCACTTGTTTATTTTTGTTTTTATTTTCATTACTCTAGGAGGTAGGTCAAAAAAAGATCTTGCTGTGATTTATGTCAAAGAGTGTTCTGCCTATGTTTTCCTCTAAGAATTTTATAGTGTCCGGCCTTTCATTTAGGTCTTTAATCCATTTTGAGTTTATTTTTGTGTATGGTGTTAGGGAGTGTTCTAATTTCATTCTTTTACATGTAGCTGTCCAGTTTTCCCAGCACGACTGATTGAAGAGACCGTCTTTTCTCCATTGTATATTCTTGCCTCCTTTGTTATAGATTCAGTGAGCATAGGTGCGTGGGTTTATCTCTGGGCTTTGTCTCCTGCTCCATTGATCTATATTTCTGTTTTTGTGCCAGTACCATACTGTCTACTGTCTTGAGAGCTTTGTAGTGTATCTGAAGTCAGGGAGCCTGATTTCTCCAGTTCTGTTTTTCTTTCTCAAGATTGCTTTGGCTATTCGGGGACTTCTGTATTTCCATACAAGTTGTAAAATTTTTTATTCTTATTCTATGAAAAATGCCATTGGTAATTTGATAGAGATTGCATTGCATCTGTCGATTGCTTTGGGTAGTGTAGCCATTTTCACAATATTGATTCTTCCAATCCAAAAGCATGGTATATCTCTCCATCTGTTTGTGTCATCTTTGATTTCTTTCATCAGTATCTGATAGTTTTCTGAGTACAGGTCTTTTTTTTTAAAACAGTGAAAGCACTTTAAAAAATACCTTTTTGTATTTTTGATGGTACATTTTAAACATGAACCTAATCATGAAGAAACAATCTCACAAGTCCCAAAATTGGTATATTCTATAAAACAAATGTTCTAGACTTTTCCAAAAAAATATCATGTTTAAAAAAATAAAGAAGGGATTCCCTGTTGGCGCAGTGGTTAAGAATCTGCCTGCCAATGCAGGGGACACGGGTTCGAGCCCTGGTCCGGGAAGATCCCACATGCTGCAGAGCAACTAAGCCCGTGTGCCACAACTACTGAGCCTGCGCTCTAGAGCCCGCAAGCCACAACTACTGAAGCCTGTGCACCTAGAGCCCGTGCTCCACAACAAGAGAAGCCACTGCAATGAGAAGCCTTCGCACTGCAACGAAGAGTAGCCCCTGCTTGCCTCACCTAGAGAAAGCCCGTGTGCAACAACGAAGACCCAAAAATAAAATAAATAAATTTACAAAAAAATAAAAAAATAAAGGAGGAGGATTATTCTAGTTTAAAAGAAACTAAAAGACATAATAACCTAATACAATTTATAAATCTTAAGCCTTCGTTGGATCCTTAATTTTTTTTTAATATATCTATAAAATTCATTTTTCTAGTTATTACTGCTGGGTAACAAAATACCCCAAACACAATGGCTTAAAAAGAAAACAGTAATTATTTTATTATCACTCATGATTTCTGTAGGTCAGAATTCAGGGAGAGCTGGACAGGGCGGTGATTCTGGCCTTCAGTGTCTCATGAGGTTGCAGTCAGACGGCGACTGGACCTGGAAAACCAGGCAGCGAGCTGGCAGGACATCTCTTCACAGTATCTCAGGGCTTTTTCATGTGATCTCTCCCCAAGGGCTTCTAGGGGGCTTCCTCACAGCAGCAGGGCCTCAGGCAGTCATGCGGCTTTAGGGCTCATCAAGCATCAGAGCAACCAAGGCAGAAGCAACCTGGGATTCAGAAGTCACAGCAGCATTTCTGCTTCACGAAAGCCTGACCACATTCAAAGGGAGAATTAGATTCCATCTCTTTACGGGGAGTGACAAAGTTCTAGAAGAGAGAGAAATTGTGGGAGGCCATCTTTGGAAAATATAATTTACCACAGACAATTATGGAACAATTAGGGAAATTTAAATATGGACTGCACAATAGACGATACTGAAATCTATCTTCCTAGGCGTGATGATATTTGATTTTACAGCAAAATGTACGTGTTCTTAGATGATGCATGCTAAGGGATTTAGTGGCAGTGTCTTGCTGTCTGCAACTTATTTTCAAGTGATTTAGCAAAATAACAGGTATATTTAAGAGTGAAAGTAACACAGAAAATGCAAAGCAAATGTAGTGAAATGTAAGCAAATGGAGAATAGGTGAAGGATATACAGATGTTCACTGTCCTAATTTTTTGCTTTTCTATAGATTTATAACATGTTTCTCAAATAATTGAGTGGGAAATAATGTAAGTCCAATTACATTATTTCTCTGCTCACATCCTCCAGACCTCTCTCTTCAGAGTAGATGCCAGACTCCTTACCATGACCTACAGGACCTGTGTGATCCGAACCCTTACCTCCCTGATATTATCTCCAGGCAGAGGGAACAGCAAGTACAAAAGCCCCGGGAGTGTGCTTGGCATGTTTTAGAAACAGCAGGTAGTTTACAATGTCCTATTTTAATTGATGCCTCTTAAACATCTTCTTCATAAATCTTTGTGTATGCATTGTTTCTGGTTTGATGTGAAACTTCAGTTCCCTGCCTACTCACTTATTTCTTGGTTGTAGGAACTCCAGCCCTAGAAGAACTCAGTCAAAGCCAGGTCATTTCTCACTACCCCCCAAAATGCCTGAGAATTCTGCTTAGGAAAGGGAAAAGATCCAGCCAGGACATAAATTTAAGAAGGTTCCCAGTTACATTCAAACCGGAATTTTACCTATTTGATATTCCCCTCAGGATGCCTGGTATCGTTTCAATCTTACCTCCAAGGCATATTGTATTGTATTGTTTTTGAGGTTTCGATTGTCTAAGCATGCCCTGTAGTACCTAGTAGGTTCTTAACAAGATTCTACTTTGCAGGATTTAATCCACTGGCTTTCTTGCTTGGCTGCCTTTGGCTAAAGCTCAGTGTTTGGTTGGACCTCCCTTGCCTGTGGCCCTACACCATGGTGCTGCCTATCACAGGCATCAGTAATTTCCTGTCTTGGCTGGAGGCCCTCACAGAAGCCATATTTTCATTGCATATATCTGTTCCCGATGTTTTGGTCTTAGGTCTCAGCGGAATTGTGGTTCTTTCTGAAGGTCATATGATACTGTTTTCAGGGGAGGTATTAGTCCCACAGATAACTGGGCCTTTTGATTTCCAAGATGAGTAAGTTGGCCACATCTTTCCTTCCAAGGCAGTGAACACTGTATTAAGTAGGGCTTGTGGGTAAATTCAGTGTGTCAGGAACTCACAGCCAGATAAGGGGCCAATGAGCTAATAATAACAACAACGCAGGTACCTCTTATTAGAAGCCAGATATTTAATAGACATTAGAAATCAAAGTTCAAAAAATATTACCAGGCTATCTGAATGCTCACTGTACTGGCATCAGTAAAGTGAGCAAACCCCAGGTGAGATTGCTATCCGTAGTGAAACAGGCTAAGACATTCATTTGGAGGAAATGGGACAGTTAAATGCCAGGGAGGCTTGGCTAGGTGTCTTCTGTACTAAAATTATAACTCTGAGATTGCCATTTTCCAACTGGGCAAGCCTTAAAAAAAAAAAATCTTCATATCCTTTAACACTGTAATTCCACTTCTAGGAATCTATCCTAGATTTAGAAAAAAGTGTTAATTGTAATGAGGAAAGAAAATGGAAATAAATGATGTCCAACTGAACGGAAATGTATAAATAAATTATGTCCACTTAGGTTATTATGCAGATTTTAAAATTTATGTGTATGAATAATTAGGCAATAACATAAGAAGTAAAAGATATATTATGTATAAATAGGGTGCAAAAGTATCAAAATTTTGTTTTAAAAAACTATACAGGGCTTCCCTGGTGGCGCAGTGTTTGAGAGTTCGCCTGCCGATGCAGGAGACACGGGTTCGTGCCCCGGTCCGGGAAGATCCCACGTGTCGCAGAGCGGCTGGGCCCGTGAGCCATGGCCGCTGAGCCTGCGCGTCCGGAGCCTGTGCTCCGCAAAGGGAGAGGCCACAGCAGTGAGAGGCCCACATACCGCAAAAAAAAAAAAAACAAAACAAAACACTATACATAAACTATACATACTGAAAAGAAATGTATCTTTGGATGTTGAAATTTTGGTATTTTTCTTTCTGCTTTTCTGTATTTTATATTTTTCTTTTTTTAAATATCTTTATTGGAGTATAATTGCTTTACAATGTTGTGTTAGTTTCTGCTGTACCACAAAGTGAATCAGCTATACGTATACATATATCCCCATATCCCCTCCCTCTGTGTCTCCCTCCCACCCTCCCTATCCCACCCCCCTAGGTGGTCACAAAGCACGGAGCTGATCTCCCTGTGCTATGCAGCAGCTTCCCATTAGCCATGCATTTTACATTTGGTAGTGTATATATGTCATTGCTACTCTCTCACTTCGTCCTATAATTTTTCTTTAATGAGTTTCCAACATCTTTTTTAACAAGGGTAAAGCACTGATTTTTAAAGTACTAACACAAGAGTTCCTATTAGCAGAGAATGATCAAACCAGTTTAATTATGAATTACCATTTAAACAAATTATTTTAAGACAAGGGTATCATATTAGGGGATTCGGTTCAACAGTACTTTTTGAGTACCTTTTTCTTCAAATTTCAAAATATTAACACCTTGTAAAATTCCATAGGATAAGAGGTGAAACACTAATAATTATATTTCTGTAATTCTGCTTTTTCCCTTTAACAAGTGTATGGACTGAAGCAAGAACAAGGCAATAAGCAAGAAGGGCCCTTGAGCAGGAGGAAAAGAGACAAAGGGAACCTGCTCTGTACTAGGCCATGCTTTTTAGAAGGGACCTTATTTCATTCTAGCAACAATTCCGTGAGGCTTTGTGTATATTATCTTATTTGACCTTAACAGCAATCCTGTGAGGCATGTCATAGACGAGGAAACTGGGGTTCAAAGAGATTCCCTAATTTGACCAAAGATAAACATATAGTAAGAGAAAGGTCCTCCATTCTGCTGTCATTGTGCTTCGTTGATAGACTACCCCTGACCCACACTCAGAGCCTTGAATAGCCTCCTTTTTAAACAGAATTAAGCCACACTTCTTAGTCTGGTTTCTCATCCTAAGGGACATATTACACCCAAACATCAGAACATGAGAGAAAGAACACTAGAGCAATGGCAGGGGGAAATGAAAGCTGACAAAGGAGTAGGACACCCCCCCACAAAGAAAAAAACACCTATTACAAAGCACCCAAAAACTCAAAAAGCATAGTTATGTGGTAGTATAGAACAATTTTATGACAAAACATACAACTCTATGCAATGCTGAGGTAATTGTTATATTCAATACTTTATTTTCCATATACTCTGTAATACAGGAGGAATGTAGTACCTACAAGTTATTTTGCACCAAGGTCATCCTAATTCTCTTCTCCAAGGGTTCTGAATGGATGAGGTGTTTGCTTTTGTTGTTTTGGTTATACATAAGAATCTAGCAGAAGACTTACAAACACAAGGTGATTACTAAACTGCGGCCCCTCAGAACAGACAGTATCCAAATATAGAACTTGTTTTTTGTTTAAGTAAAACCCAAGAATAGACTTAACAACTACTTAGCTATTGATATGCCTTGAAATATTTTGCTAGAACAATGTAGAGGTGGAATTGAAACATCACGTGAAGCTTTCTGTGCTCCTGTGGTTTCAGTTGAAGGCTGCGCTTTGTATAAACACAATCTTTGTGGTTTAACTTTAGGCTGGTTCTCTGCGGTCTTCCCATATAATGGGAATGCGTCAGAAGCACAGCTTCGCTTCCTGTGTAGGCTGGAAACTGTTAACTGCGAAGTTTGGAGATAGTCTCACAGAGCTCTTTGCCATATGTTAAACTAAACTTGATATGAAAAATATCATATCAGTTTCCAGTTTCCCAGAGCATTAAGAAGAAAAAAAAAAAAGGAGCTCAAGCTTTATAAATATAAAAAGCATCTGTCTGCACAGGAAATTCTACTGTGTTATTTTGCAAATGATCCCTACTTATATTTACAAGAGAAATCAGATCTGATGAAGCAGTGACACATAGGAAGTAGCGCACCATTTTGTTCAGAATTTTGTAATATATATTCATAACCCTGAATGGCTGCCTGGACTGTGAACTAAGCATCACTGAACAGAGCTCTCAACAGCGCTGCCCAGTACGCTCCTAAGCACTGATGCTTCCAAGTGAAAGGAGAGGGACTACTTTGATAGCATGCTGCTAACTTAAACATTTCTGTCGGTTGTCATTTTTGGGTTTAAATGCTCCCACCACTCTTTCCAAGTCAGGAAGACTCATGAGCATTCACAAAATGTGCGGCACAGTTTTCATTCTGATTTTTTACTTCTCCTTGACTCTCTGAGCCTCTGCATAGACACTCATCCAGATGCAAATATCCTTGAGTTCATCTTCAGTAGCCTTTTTAAGACTCCCTTTCTGTGACTTCCTTTCTACCTGCCTCCCCATTGTCACCTCTAATCGTGACATTTCTTTTGCCCTGAACCACCATTCCATGGCCCTCCTAAGATTAACAGCTGAAGCCCATAGCCAGAACCCTGGTCATTCATCACAGTCTACGGAGGACTTCATGCTGCCTTTATAATGTACCATATATTTACCCGCAGCCCTCTCTCAGACTTGGCTATACACCCTTTGGCTCACTTCATCAATTCAGCGCTCCAGCATTTAGCCTTGATCTCGCACCGATTGTTTTCTTGCCTCACACAGAGTACTTAAAGACTTCCACCTGAATCTGTCTGCCTTTTTTATCTAATAGCCTATCCATGCCAGTACTACCAACTAAACTCCCTTTAACCATGAAATGATAGTTTTTCTTCTGATTTCTTCTTTTGCACACCTTTATCTTGCCTAGTTTTCACTCAGTGTTCATTCTTTTACTGCCTTAAGGCTTCTCTTGCTCTCAGTTCCATTTAATTCCCTTCTTTCTTCCAATATCATATATTAATAACTATTCCTCATCCATCACCAAGTATTGCCCACTTTTACTATTTTCACCGGCTTAAAAGTTGCTGTCTCTTCTATTAAGCTTTCACTTGCAGTTCCCTAAATAATTTTGAAATTACATATTAATCTCTCCGTGTGGTCTTGATGCTCTAGTCTTAAGACGAAGAAATAGCACCACTTCCTCCACAGGAGTCAGAAGGAGGGCACTCATGATACGCTGATAATTTTCATTAAAGAAAATTTCTAATTTTCAAACTCCCTCAATTACTTCAATATTTGTCTCTTTTATATCCTATTCTTTGTCCACCAGAACAGAGTGTACTGTAATTCAGTTCCGTTCTGATGCTAACCACCTGGCATTAGCATCAGACTCCACAGGTTTAAGGTCCAAAACGTAAACTATTAGGACCCACCATGAATAACAAAGAACTTCTATCACTAGGGAAATTCTAAGGGATTAGAGTTTTCCTCCCAGGAACCAGAGACAAAGATCTGTCAAATTCTTTAGTAACAACAATCCTCAAGATGGTGAACAGCCAAAGATTTTTTTTTACCACTTCCCTTGCAAGACAAATGGTCCAGGCTCTCACTCTGAAATTTAGGATTTAACAGCTTTTATCTTTGGACCTCAGATGAAACTGAAACTAAAATAATTGCATTTTCACATCCTCTTAATTGTTCATTGGCTAAGCTGCATGATTATGCAAAAGCCAGCAGATCTGTGGCTTCTATGTTTGTCAGGCTGGGATAAGGGAATCTGGACTGAGTTTGGAAACTCAGAAGCCTAGGCCCCAGTCTGCATAGGTGTACCACAGAGGCTTTCATTCATATGGGAGGTCCTGCCA
Organism: Physeter macrocephalus; assembly: GCF_002837175.3. NCBI lineage: Eukaryota > Metazoa > Chordata > Mammalia > Artiodactyla > Physeteridae > Physeter > Physeter macrocephalus. Next base: position 122,464,194 of record NC_041220.1, read on the forward strand.
GTTACCCAGGGTAGTAAAAGGGTGGCTAAGGCACCTCCTCACTCACAGAGCCTCTGTCCTAGTTTGAGTTTTGCAGAGTTTTGCACATCTCTCTCCCTCTTCTTTCCCAGAAAAACTCTCTCATAAAACTAGCTCTAAGGAGAAAGCACATGACACAAAATAGTTTAATGAATTGTTTTGTTACACTTGGTACTGAAAAAGAAGATGAATCCTTTTTTAAAAAAGGATTCATCTTCTCTGTGATGGCTAATTTTACAGATTCCACGGTGGGCCAGGATAACATTTAACGCCGGATAAACGTCATTGTAGATGTTTCTGGGAAGATACTTTTTGATGGGAATAACATTTAAGTTAGTAGATTGACTAAGTCAGATTACCTTTCATAATGTGTGTTAGCCTCATCTGATCATTAAAGGCCTGAATGGAAGAGGAAAGGCCAGAAAAAGAGGAAATTCTGCCAGCAGACTGTCTTTGAACTCAAACTGCAACTCTTCCCTGGTATGCTGATGTGTCTCCAGCATATCCATCTACCACACACACACACACACACACACACACACACACATACGTGCATGAACACGTCCTTTGGTTCTATTTCTCTGGAGAAAGCTAACTAATACACTCAATATTGTGCAATAACACAATATCAAGTGTCCATAATTGATTAGTATAAATGTGCTTTTATTCTACATACCAAAGAAATAAATTATACCTACCTGCTCTAATAATAAGCATGTCGGTATTTATGGTCTGCATTCTCACCCGAGCCCTCTGACCATGAAAGCGGAATGGTTACAAACCATCTCTAGGCCTTTACATTTCCCATGAAGTGCCTTGTTCTCTATCAATTTTTTTTTCCTGCATTCTTACTCAACTGGCAAATGAAATGAGGCACAAAGGAGTAAGACTTTTATACTTTATTTCAAGGACAGTAAGTATGAATCACCAAATTTCTGTATAAAACATCCTATTGGTTTCTTATGTTTCTTAAGAAGTAACAATGCTAAAGCAACGTGTAATGGGAAATAGGCCCTCAGGTACATCTCCAAAGCGCATTAAAATGTAATTGAAACATAATGGATACATACGCGAAAGTGTATTTTAAAATGCCTATTGAAGTTCAAGGAATACTTGAAGTGTTTTATCATATTCACTGAATATTCTAGAAAGCATTTTACTTCATGTATATATGCAAACTAAAACATTTTTAATAGTCTCTATTCATTTTAATTATTTTATAAATAAAAGCTTACCAAATTTAGTTCACTTTAAATGGAAAAGAAATCAACCACCAAAAATTAGCATAATATGTAAGATTTGAAATGATAAATCTCTGTCGATTAAAGTCAATAAGTACAAGATTCAATCAAAATGGTAAATAATTTTATTCTATATTTACTATAAAATATATAATTTTATAACATATAAATGTGCATATATGTGCATGTGTATTTAGATAGATAGATCTATAAATACAGAAAAACGCTCTAAGATATTGTTACTTCTTATTAACTGGTTTTTTAATACCATTTAGAACTTAAAAGCAATGGATTTAATAAGTTTGGAAGGCAAAGAGAGTTAGCTGAACTAACTCTTACATGAGTGCAGTTGTTTATAACAAGTTTAATCTGAAATTAGAGTCAACCAACCTAATGGTTTTGAGCATTCCCTCACTCTACACCTGTATACAACTGCTTGGCCTCATATTAAAGTGGCTTTTAACTTCACTTTCTGTTAACTCCAAAAAAACTGTCAATTCTAGAAATACTTATTTAATTTTGTTCAGTTTCTTTTTAATTTAATAATAATAACGTTAATATTATCGTTGCTTCTATTTTCTATGTATCTAACATTTCTCTAAAGTTGAGCAGTCTTACCTCCCAGTTTGTAGTGGTAACAGTTTACGTGTAAATAGGGAAGATTTTCACTTATGCAGATGGGCCTCAAGACATACAAACACTCAAAGAGAAAGAGAAAAACTCAAGAGCACACACACACACACACACACCCCCTCCCCATTCGATCCTCTGCTTACAGAATGACAGACAAGTGAGTTCATTTTCCAGATAGAGTTAACTCATTCACAGGTGATTTAAAAAAATAGAATGGAAGTCTTGCTAGATACAGTAAACCTTTCCCTGCCTTCCAACTCGACTCTTCTGCACATGATTTGCTTATCTCCTTGTGCTCTAATAAACTGACATCCACAGAGTATAGGGCACTTTACATTAGATGGTTCCAGTCAGTGATGCTAATGTTCATATATCAGCTTTTTGTAGGTTTTTCTTTCTTCGTCTTCAGAGATAAAGCTCAAGATGTTAGCCATTTCTGGCTGCTGTTCTCTGCCAGATATGTCAGTGTAGTGCAGTGTGAGGGAGTCTAGGCTTTGCATCCAGATAGGCCTGGGTTTAGATACTAGCTCAGCTGTCTTCTAGGTATCTGGCTTGTCTGACTGTAAAATGGGGATCGTAATATCCGCCTCCTTATGCGTGATGAGATTTAAAATGTATAATAGCCACCACATATTGAGCATTCAATACGTATGTGTTCCTTGTCACCACCCTCTATAACATTCACACTAGAAATCTTGCACCATCCTGCTTCTGACCTCTTCCTTCCTGTCATCTGTGATCTAGGCATCTACATAACCAGGAAGGTTTGAATTATGTCTGAACCAAAAGTCAATGATTATAATAGAAATGTTCATTAGAATAAATAATTCCAAGTGTACACTATTAGCAGAATAAAGAATGTAAGTCTAAGGGCTGATCAATTTTGACCGTTAAGTAGGTAATATTTGAGATGGTCCTTGAAAGGTGGATAGAATTTAGCCTGAAAGACACATAGGTAGAGAAACATTCTTTTTTTTTTTTTAAGTTTGGTTTTTTGTTTTTGTTTTGGCTGTGTTGGGTCTTCGTTGCTGCGCGTGGGCTTTCTCTAGTTGCGGAGAGCAGGGGCGGGGGGGCTACTCTTCGTTGCGGTGCGTGGGCTTCTCACTGTGGTGGCTTCTCTTGTTGCAGAGCACGGGCTCTAGGCGCGTGGGCTCTAGAGCGCAGCAGGCTCAGCAGTTGTGGCACACGGGCTTAGTTGCTCTGCGGCATATGGGATCTTCCCGGACCAGGGATCAAACCCATGTCCCCTGCACTGGCAGGCGGATTCTTATCCACTGCTCCACCAGGGAAGTCCCAAGAAGCATCCTTTACAGAAGAAATGGATACCTGGCCTAAAGCATGAGCATTTGGAGAATAAGGAGTAGTTCCATTTGTTCCTTAGAGAGTGTTATGTAGGGGAAGATAAAACTCAAGAAGGAATATGGGCCTGTTTCATCAAGGATTCTGAGTGCCAGGTAAAGGAGTTTAACTTAGTGGAAAATAAGGAGTTGTTACTATTTTCTAAGCAAAGGAGTTTTGCTTTAGGAGGATTTTTCTGGTGTTAGCATAAGGGATATAACAGAGTTGGGAGAAATAAAAGTGAACAGATCATTCAGGAAGTTATTAGAGTGGTTCAGGCAAAAAGTAACAGGGCCTAACCCTTACACATTGCTAGTAGGAGTGTAAATTTGTACAATCTCTATGAAAGGCAACTTGGCAATATCTATCAGTATTACAGATGCACATATTTTCCTCAGCAATTCTACCTGCAAGAATTTATGCTCAGATATACTTGCAAAAGAGCGAACTGATGCACACACAAGGTTATTCATAGTAGCATAAAAATCACAGGGACTCATTGGAGAGTTAGAGCAATCCATACAACAGAATTATAGTACATCTATACAATAAGAATGAGGAAGTCCCTTATGCACTCATTGAACAATTTCCAAGATTTAAGTTTAAAAAAATCAAGGCATAAAACTGTGTGTACAGTTTGCTTCCATTTGTGTTTTTAAAACAAAAAAAGAAGAGGAATACATATACATACTTTGTTTTGTATACATAGAATATTTCTGGAAGAACACACACGCCAATGATATCGGTGGCTTCTTGGTAAAAGAACTGAGTGACCGAAAGACAGGAGGAAGAAGAAGATTTTTTTACTGTATACCTTGTTGTGCCTTTAGAATTTTATATGATGCAATATTACCTAGCCAAAATAAGTTTTAAAAGCAGTGAGGCCTAAAGTCAGAGTGGTAGCTATACGGTTAGAGAGAGAACGTATCAGAAGTTGGTAGTGAGGGATAAACTTTTATAAAGGAAGAATGTAGACGTCCAAGAACAGAAATATGTGGAAAGTCTAGTACTAGTTTGTGCGCTTTAAGCAGAGAGAGAAGTTAAGAAATCATGCATTGCAGCCTGAGCCTTTGGGGAATATAATTATCATCCCATCTTTACAGATGAAGCATCTGAACATGTGGAAGTTTACTGCTTCACCCAAAGTAACAAGTGAGTGTCACAGTAGAGGTCTATGTAAAGCTTTAAATGGGAGCGATATTTAGAAAAGTATAGAAAATTCCCTTCACAGTTGGAAGGGACAGGAGAAACCTGCCCTCCTCCCCTCTGCCTAGTAATCCACCAAATACGGCAAATTTTCTTATTCAGCAGGCACTATTCCCTAGACATTGGTGTTTAATGAAACCATTTCTAAAAACGCTTGCAGTTCTTTCAAAGTTCTGTCTGAGGCTTGCCTGATTGTGATGGTGATGGTGATGGTGATGGTGACGATGATATCCAGGCATATATTTTTAGAATTTTCCTTTAAGTCACTATGAAAATGTTGACCTTAGTGGAAGATGGAGTCTACACTTCAAATTTCATAACCTCATTAAATCTCCTTGTACCTGTTATGTATAATTCTGGGTAGTTGCTGCTGTGTGAAAGGGTTGACAGTTTCAGAAAGGAAACATTTTAAAACTCCAGTTCTTCTTAAGCTGCTTTACCTAATTCCTCAGATAATTCACTTTTAGAAAATGTAACTGCTCATTACATAACAGTCTCACTTATAGATTTGTACCTATAAATAAGTTATTTTAAAGGACTTACAGCTTAAAGCAATAATAAGAAATTATAGACCAAATATGGGGTACCTACTACAATTTTTTTTTAAATAGATACTTGGTTTAGTTACAATCTTTTATGACCTCATCACCTTTTAGAAACCTCTGTCATGGTATTGTTCTCACTACAGTTGAAAGAGGCCCTCCACCTGCCAGCAGCTTTGGCAGCAGGGGGCCTCTAGCTGTGCTGACCCATAAGGGTTTGGAATCCTTTCTACTTCTCTTTACCCATCTCTTCAGAAATGCCCTTCTAGTTATCTTGCTTTTAATTAAGTTTCATTAGGCACCTTAGCTGACTCTTATATCTGGGTTGGTCTCCTTCAAAGCCCTGAAAGAACTACTTCACTTCTGCTATCTTGTGCCAAACATTTTATTCTTAAAATGTCTTTTTTTAGTCAAAATAGTAAGCTGTGGCCTGTGTAGGCCCAGTCAAGCAAGCCCTGGTATTTTTCCTCTCATTGAAGGTATAGAGACCTCAGTGACTCGGTTAATACCTGGTGAGTGTTTATTCTTTAGTATTGTTCTTTCTTGTCCTCTGAGTTCTCACTGTCTACATAAATTTCTGTACAAAATAGATGCTCCCAAAATCTGTCCGCAGTTTACAAATCACTTTATTAGAGGGCCTGCCTTAAAATAAATAATTAAAAAGAAAATTTTTAATGTTTTTGAATATTCAGAAACTTGGCAACAATTAGCTCCTAGTTTTTAAAAACCTAGCTTTTCTCTACAAAATAAACATACTTCTTTGGCATGGTTATTTTTGCCCCCAGGGTGAATTCAGCTTTGTGAGCAAGCACAGCCAATTGAAACCTCTTGATGACGAAGCTGATCTTTGTAATTACCTAAATGTAATCCATTCACATATGAGCCAAAATCAGATTTTCATGTGGGTCCATTTACTTGAAGGATTCTTTTTTTTTTTAATTATGTCAGGTTTTTTTCCGTTAAATTTAACACCTTAAGGGAGGTTTAATTTCGTCTCCTCTCTACATCTTCGTTATGCTGTGGAGGCAGTGGTTTAAAACTAAGAAACAAAGTGTTTTCCACTAGGAAAAAGAAAAAAAAGGTTTTCATTGCAAAATTGAATATAACCTTTGTACTACATTGCTGCTTAAATAAGGATTTCTCTTAATTAATCATTTTTAAATCTATCATAAGCTGTAACTATTCATTATCCTGTCACTTTGTAAGTCTAATAGAACAAGAACAGCTGTTGTCTAGTCTCTAAATCACTGCAACAGAGTCTTTCAGAGTAATGCAGAGACAATATCAGAACAGCACACCCAAGGTACACAATGCAAAATTCACTGAAAACTGGTGGTCTGAGAGCTGTAAGCACTCTTGTGCGTGTAAACATTTGTTCAGCAGCTGAAGTAATGGCAATGCATTAAGCCAATAGAATTACTTCCTCTGATACCCAAAAGAAATGTTAAGTCATTAGCTTGTAATAAAAGGGCTGAACTTGCAGTTCTGAATGTATAGCCAGAAAAATTAAGTGAGAGACATAAATGTTATAAAAAAGACAAATGTTCCAAGCTAAATTGCTTTAAATTACATTGACCTCATCACTGTACCTTTGAAACCTGTCCCTAATTGAGAGCAATTGATTTACCCTTCCAGCTCTCCTGTAAAGCCCATCAGATCCCAGATTCAAAATGTTAAGGGTCCCTTGGCAAATTATTCTGCAATTGAGCTTTCCTTTGAGATTCTTAAATGATGGCTAAGGCACAAGCCAGAGAGAAAAAGGGCACTCAATGAATTTAAGTGTTAAAAATGAAAGTGACATTTTTTTTTTTTTACTTCCATTGGGCAAGGTGATAAAATTAATGAAAATGATTTTTAGCATAAAACAGTTGTAACAGCACAAAAAATGGAAGATATAAGCAACAAAGTGAGCTGTGAGTGAGACCACCATGAAAAAAAATTTCAAATGTCTCACCCGTGTCCCAGATGAAATGATCAAGTTTCTGGAAATAAGGAGAATTTGTGAGGAAGATTTTTGGAGAGAGTTGTGCTGTGCAGTCAGCATGATCCCAGCACTTTCTACCCATAGGAGAGCAGAGGGTGAAGGACTGCCCTGCTGCTCATCTCAGCTCTGGCGTGAGGGTCACCAGAACAGGCAGAGAGCTCTTGGTATGTGTTCCCAGAAGAGGGACATATTGGGCTGGTGTCTGCCTCATGACTCATAAAACTAAAGCATGAGAGAGAGATTGGCTAAAATGGTCTTTGTCAAAAGAGGAGGGAGCCACATCTAAGAGTATGTGCCCTCTTTTCCAAAGTCAGATCAAAGGCCCCTAAATCTCAGGGCCCAGATGTAGAATTCTTAGTAGGAATGTTACCTGGGAATCTTTTTAAAAGGGCTCCTGACAAGGAACTGAGGGAGGCACTAGCCTTGTAAAGGAAATTGCATGGCTGGGGCCTAGGAGGAGTATCTCCAAAGATCTCAAATGGCTTTACACATATGCCATCTTTTGACACATTATCAATCAGGTAATAATCCCTGTCTCCCTCTCCCTCCTTCATCTCCATGTCCCAAACACTAAGGGATCAGAAGCCTCAGCTAGCAAGATGAAGAATAAAATCACCCACTGGAGAAGAATCAATCAGGCTCTCTTCCCAGCCTCTCTCGCAGATTCTCTCCTATACCAGGTCGCAGCTTAGAGACAGGAGAAGATTTAATATTGCAACAAGTTTGGAGTTTTATTTTCTGGACCAGGAGATTTAAACTACTAAATCAAGACTGTGTTAGCAACCTAAAGCTGCATGAGAGCTCTTCGTTCACTGAAGAAACTAGGGAGGCCATGCTGCCTTCCCTAGCCTTCATCCAGGGATAAGGGGAAATCCGCCCACACTGAATAAACGTTAAAGGGACAGTGCAAAAAAGCGATGGGTTACTTTAATGATTATATCCCATGAATCTGAAGTGTTTAATGTATGAGTTACACAATGATTTTTAAGATTGCAGATGTTATATTTGGAGTTGCTCCCCTTTGACCAGGCATTTTCAATGGAATGGTGGGAACAAAAGCCAGATTACAAAGGACTAAAAAGTGAATGGAAATGGGGAGTAAAGACAGCACGATTAAAAACAGAGGAAAACACAGGAATAAGTGATAGAATGAGATCTCTTGGGAGTTGAAAGTAGATGGGATAAAAAGCACTTGGAGATATATTAGTCTTGAAAACAAAATGGAACACCTCTGCCTGACACTGAAGGTCAGGAGGAATTTTTAAAAGACAAATATCTATGGAGAGGGGTAGGAAGTTGAAAGAGTTCCTGCCTCATGACCGCTACTCCCCATTAATCACGGGGACAAACTAGGGACATTAGGGAGAGTGAAGACTGAGCAAAAGGCCTCAGGGAAGAATGAGAGTTTGAAATAGCTGCTGAAGGAAACTGAAGAGCAAGTAGATAAAGAATGAATAAAAAGAATAGCCAGTAGTATGGAGGATTCCATTGAAATTGGGGACCGTGTGCTTACGTGAGCTGAATAGCTCCCGTTGTATATTTTTTTCTCTAGCTGTGCTGAAAGTTCATATGTGGGTGTGAAGAAATTGAATGGAAAATTAATCCAAAGTCTCAGACCTGCAGAGCATTGAAAGCAAAAAGAAGGTTGGGAATCTGAGGGTGATAGTGGGAGAGAAGTTCAAATTATTGACCCTAGAATCTTGCCTGGCGGAGGAAGTGATCAGATGAACACTGACAGATGCAGAAAAAAATGAAGGGATTAAGACACTAGAGGTATAGATAAGGTTGATGAGCTGCTGGAAGGAAGCTATAAATGAGAAATGATGTTCCTGCAAGACCACAGTAATATAACAACAAAAGCAATATTTATTAAGCAATTACTGTGTGTCAAGCGGTGCTTTAAATGTTTTGTTTTATTACATTTAACCATCAGAACAACCGTGTGAGGTAGTTACTATTATTCTACCCCCTTTTTTTCCTTTTAATTAGTAAATTAAAGTATTGAGAGTTTAAATAACTTGTTAAGTCAGTATGTGGCAGAGGCCACCTTCTTAACCACCATGCAGGTCAAAGTTAAAGTCCTAAAGATATCGTTTATTTACAAAGGAAGGAAGTTTCACAGGAAACAGAAGGAACTGGGTGGTAAAAAAATAAAATAAACGGAGACCGGGAGGCCAGAGTTCCGCGGAAAGAGGACAGAGCGAATGGGGACAAAGTTGGAAGAGACGAGAATAAATCCTTGAGGAGGCTCACAACTTGAATGGTGCTAAAGGATTACCAGAATTAATGGCACTGTAAAAACAACTGACCCTAGATTTCCCAACTTTTTAAGCAAGATTATTGGTGCCAACTCAAGGCACATACTATATATCATAGGCAGCTCAGAGAATAAAGTTGAGAAAGGCCCCATGCCAGGCCCCAAGGAACTTACAATCTAGACACAAATAAAACAAGCACTTTTTAAAAGCATAATACAAGTCAGAGTAAGAAAATGTCAGAAACACTAAACTGTAATGCTCTGGGGCTCAAATTTTTTTAAGATTTCATTTGCCTAGAAAGATCTGAAAAGGTAGATGTGACCCTGTGGATACCTAGGACAGAGAGAAGTAGAAAAGGGAGGCAGTGTATTCTAGAGAGAAGAAACTGCATAAACAAAGCATGGAGGTAGGTGAGTCTAGGGAACAGTGGAGAGCAGTAAGCAAAGCAACTGACTGGTACCCAGAGCACAGATAAGATTGGAAAGGTAACCTGAGATCATGGTGTAATTCAGGATGACATCCTGAATTTTACTTAATTCAGAAAGCAGTGAGGAACTATTAGATGGTTTGAACTGGGAAATTATAGAACTGGAGGTTCAGGCCCAATGCCTCATTAGAAGAATCTTCTCCTCAGAATTTTTAGCTTAGTTTCCAGAAAGAGACAAACTCATGTAATGAAGTACCATTCTTGACAGTGGTGAAACTCATATATTTTTCATGGTAATAAAACTTCCACAGTTTGATCACTACCCCATAAAAATAAACTGTTTTCCTTATTTTTTTCCCCTAAAGAAGTTAATTACAGTATGCTTGTCCTCTTCCAGACAATATTTTAAATGCTATGAAATAAAGTAAAAATGAACATGAAAAGCAGCCCATTAAATAGAGAAGTTATAAGACAATATGTATCTGAGAGGTAAATGAGGAAACAGAGAAGAATTTTTGCTTTGGTAAAAAAAAACAACAACACGAGATTGAAGGGGATTTAGCAACCATTTGCACATGTCTATATGGACCAGTTCTCTTTTTGGCAATCTTCTACGTGTCTCCACACATATGTCAGCAGTGCAGAAGCCCTCCAAAGGCATAGCCAAGGGCACTTATCAAATTGTTCTTTGTGCCATGGTTAGCTCTAAGCCTAGAACATCAAAATATTCATAAACTTTACATGTTCTTTTTAAAAAATATATTCAAAAGGATCACTACAGAAAAGCTGATGGCTTTTGGTGAACAAAATCTTTTCTATGGGAGTAAACAATGGGTCTGGCCAGTTTTCCTCAAATCATATTCCAGTGGCACCTGCATCTGGACAACTAGGGATGATCCTCTAAAATGCAGGTACCAGGCCACCCTCCAGATCTAGAAAATCAGAATCTCTGAGTGTAAGACCTGGTGATCTGAACTTTTATAAACTTCCTAGGTGATTTGTATATATGCTAAGGCTTTTGAACCTTTGGTCACCTGGAAGGATACCAAACAAAACAAAACAAAACAAAACTGGTTGGCTAAAGGATGGAGGTAGGCGGAAAAAGTTTTTTCACTGTAAACTTTTTTGTGTCTTTTGAATTCTAAATTTTTTCACAAAAAAAGACTTTAAAAGAATGAGCATCGGGCTTCCCTGGTGGCACAGTGGTTTTGAGTCCGCCTGCCGATGCAGCAGACACGGGTTCGTGCCCCAGTCTGGGAAGATCCCACATGCCGCGGAGCGGCTGGGCCCGTGCGCCATGGCCGCTGAGCCTGCGCGTCTGGAGCCTGTGCTCCGCAACAGGAGAGGCCACAACAGTGAGAGGCCCACGTACCACAAAAAAAAAAAAAAAAAAAAAAAAAGAATGAGCATCATATTTATATTTGCACCCCTCCAGAACCAATCGGAGCATCTGGCAAATAGGATAAGAAAAATGTTTGTGGATTTTAACTAAGCAGCATGGTCATAAATGGCATCGTTTATAGTAAATATTATAAGTAACATAGTTTTTTATACCCTAACTTCCTCTCCCCTCCCCCTGACCTTCTCAAAACAAACAGAATAATTACTGCATTGTCAACTGCTTTTGCACCAGGACCCATGTTTCGCTCCTTATTCTTCTTGGTAGTGATTCATCCATCTCCAATACCTGGAACTTATCAGAGGCTGGAAAGTATAGGTAAAGCTTCCCACATCTTTCTCTTAGCCATACTTTTACAACTGGTATCTGTTTCCTTTCTCATAAATGCCAGTATATATGATATTTGGCATTTACCATTTGCCTTTTATAGAAAAAAAATCATAGATAAGTATCTTGTTATACAAATCTATGTTGATCAGGCTAGAATTTTTTTCAGCTGTTAATCACATAAACTTTTTGTCTTTGGCAGTTTCCGATGATTTGAGTTTTAAGCGGCTGATTAGTCTTTTGGGTAACAAGGAGAATTGCTTGCAGTTTGCTTACAGCAAAAAAACTGTTATAGAAATGCAACTGTAACTTCTTTTGACATTTTCCTTCTCACTGGATTCTGCATGTATAGTAAAGATAACTTATTTTGACACATTCAATCCTTTTTTAAAAAACAAAACAAAACCCCTTAGTTCTGAGACACTCTTAAAATTATAAAGGCATCTTCTTTAGGAAACGCCTAGTATCTACTTTCCCTGAAATGGCAACCTTTTCAAGCTGCTTCTTTGTTTCTTTCTATTCCATGCAGACATTGTTGTCAGGTGAGGAAGTGCCAAGAAGCAAGGTGACACTATAGTTGTCACAGATCAGAACAGAAGAAGAAATACTGTTTGGAAAGCAAGCTAATTTTTGACCCAAACCTTCTCTTTATATATCCGTTCCCACCTCTGCTGTTGCTTGTTGTGCATACCTTCCTAACAAAAATAATAAGAAAACTTGGAGAGGTGACATGTTCAGCAAAAGATATGTACAATGTTCCATGTGTAGAGAGAATATTGTGATTCACCCCCCAGTAAAAGTGTAAAAAGAAATTGAAGTGTTTTATGTCCTGACCAATTATATATTCCTTTTATGGCCTTGTATTTCTTTAGGAGCACAAAACAAATCCCAGGCTTGAGTCCAAAGCCTAAAAGTGTCATGAGGTGAGGTGACATGCATTACAAAACCATCACTTTGAAGCAGTCCTTTTGCTTATGATACACTTTGTATTATGTTAAAGCTGACATACAAAAATAGAATTGAAAACCTAGGAAAGTGTCCCTGGTTGGAGGTTAAGTAGCTTTTCTTTTACAGGATTAAGTTCAACACCTTATAAGTATTACCTTAATTCTTGCCAATCAGGTTCAGTTTCAGCAAAAGCAATGTCATCAACCAGCTCATACTCGCTTGGGGCCACTTCTGTTTTTACCAGAGAGAGAAGCATTTTTTACTTTCTACGCTCATACAAGTAAAAAAGTGGCACTCTGCTTTAAATGTCACAGCATAAAATGCTTTCCAAGGTTGAAAAGTAAATTCAAAGGGATGTCAAATGTATTAGTATCAGAAAGTCAAACAGTATCTCTAGGTTTTTCATTTTCTGTCCAATGCAGGTATTAAAGTGAAATATAGACACAGATTTTTTGATAAATCTTTCAGAAAAATAAAGTGACAAATTTGAATTAGTGGCTAACTAGGTTAACATATTTTTTTTTACATTGTATGAAAAAAATTTAATAGAAAGGCACTTGAAGTATCATTTTGCCATTGTTATTGGGCCACACTGAAAAACGTAGCATATAAAACAAATGATGAAAGACTGCTTCGAACGGTTATCAGGAAAGAACTTCCAAATTTAAGTATGATTTTCTTAAATCTCTCAATAGACTACTGTTTTGATAAATTTTGGAGGAAACAAAGGAGGGGGTGAGAAAGGTCAAACAATTGAAGCTATTATAAAAAATAACCAGAAGGTTAGGTTTTAAAAGTCTCATTTTTCACAAATACCCCAAATGGTAAAAGTCTTACTTATCAATTCCGTGACTGCATCAGTCTGCTGGTAGCTATTTAAAATCACCCTTAAAGTATTTTGTCTGTGAAAGTTCTAAGATTTAAAATATATTCAGGCAGAGTGAATAGAAACACGATTAAATATTCTTGATCACACTTGAAGCTTTTCATGTTAAAGTCTGTGATTTGTTCTATATAATATAGGATATTACTGCTTCCTTTTATTCATAGTTGTGAGTAATTATATTTTTTCTGATTTTTTTATATCAAAACTTTCTCTCATCTCTGCCACTTAACCTCAATAAATTTTCTTAAATACTTCTCTCAGCCGGTCTCTTAGTGAATGAACCTATTATATTCATTATTATGATGATTATAATAACCATTATTACTATTCATTCATATGACATTATATATTTTAGGAGCATACTATTATCCCATGAATTACGTTTATGATCTCTTTATAGCAGCATAAATGCCACAGTGGTTTTCATTGCCATTGAAAATGACATGCAGCATTATTTCCATTTGTCAACACGAACCAACAAAAGCTCTTTGCATTCACTTTAAGCAGTAGCTTTAAAAATGCCCATTCTACATTCCTGACCAATTTAATTAAACCTAAAGAATTCAAATTTATTTTATTATAAAAAGATCCCCATGTTTGCTATAATTTTTTTTTCAATGTGTGGATTCAATCTAGGACACGTGCTTCCATAGGAATAGTTTATCTAGCCGAGCACTGAAAACTTTTCTTAAAGGAGGTTATTTGATATTGGAAATAGTAGACTCAATAAATATGGAAAAGGGTTTCAGAGTGTCATTGATGGAAAATAGTTGATAGTTCTTTTAGTAAAAATTCATTCACTAGTCTTTTGTCATTATGGCCTCTAATAAATACAAATCAGAGGATATTCAGATAATGCTAGTAATCACAATTCATTGATTATTCATATCCATTAATTCTACATACTGTGTTACAAATCCGATTAAGTTGATTGAAATTACAAAATCCCAACCTCCTGCTTCCTCAAATTATGAATAGTTCACACATCACGAAGCCACTATGTGTGAACATCTAGGATGTGTTATTCAGCATCAGTCGAACTGCACCAACGTGGGCCTGTGGCAGTTGGACTCATTTTTTGTTATGAAATACATTAAAACCTTAGGAAGGGCTTCCCTGGTGGCGCAGTGGCTGCGCGTCCGCCTGCCGATGCAGGGGAACCGGGTTCGCGCCCCGGTCTGGGAGGATCCCACATGCCGCGGAGCGGC